>NW_007247466.1:1523-133160 GCF_000164805.1 Carlito syrichta
GAGTGACCTCTCACAGAAACAAAGATCCGAGTATCACATGTTCTTACTCATATAGTGGACGTTGAACATCCAATGTAATACTATAAGAAAATGCCTGACAGTAGTGGGAAACTATGGGGAGGGGAGGGAGATGGGATTAATGGTAGTAAATATCTGTCTGGGGATGGGGAAATACCTCTTATCAACCAGGGTGCCTGACGAAACGTATTTGTATACCTAACCCTTAACTGTACCCCACAATATCATAATAAAAAATATTGATTATAAAAAAATAAAAATAAAAAATAAAATAAAATGAAAAGAAATAATTCCCCCTTTTTATTGTTGTTGTGTAGTGTGGATGAGATTAATGAAGTAATGCTTAATTCTTAGTTTGGCCCTCAAACATTGTAAATACATGGTGAATGACCAGGTTATCATGTGAATGGTGAACTTGAGCTCTGTTTCTAATAGGGAGATGACTTCTTGGCTATCATTATTGAAATATAAATTGAAGAAATAAATTATTTTACTTGCACCCCTTTCTTCAATGAATTGCTTTTTAATCTCATGGAATTTCTCTACTAACAGGTAAAAAATGGTCAAATATTAGTTCACGTGATCCAATCTAATCATGATCTTATATTCAGAGAGTTAATTCAACTCAATCCCACAAACCATAGAAAAATCTCAAGGATAAAATGTTGTTTTCCCCTGGAAGCCTATTGAAACACCTAAATATTTTTTAGAGCAAAGATGGTACAAACCCTGAAAATATTCACTTATTTTTCTCTCCTACTAACATGATAGTCTGAACCTGATACACTGATCAAGCCAAATGTCTATTTAAACAATTGGGGTTGAAACTTCTGTTAATTTACTCACAGTTGTCCATTAATGTGTTTTATTTTCACCATAACTGATCTAAATGTGTGATTCTATTTTTATAGAGAAATTTAAAAACCTTTCTCCTTTAAGTGATTGCCTTACTAAGTTCCACACACTCTCAAGTCCAATCTGACAAAACTTGTGGCAATGAAGCAGAAAGATGGTTTTCTGTATTCAGTTAGAGTCTTGTTTGTTTTTTAAGAGTTTCCCAGTCCCCAGGCTTTGTTGTCTAAACAAATCAATCAAATCTGTCCTTGCCTCCAGATCTCAAGTTATTTAAATATAGAAGTCCAAGTTTATGGGTAGGACAATGGAACAGCAAGCAGAAATCTTTGGTTCCAGACTTCCAGTTGCCAAGTCAGCTAATCTAGACATCAGTTAAGAGCAGAGTCAGGGCATTAGAGACCTAAGATTCCTTTCATACACCTTTATTGTATACCAAACTCTTTATCTATGATATTTAACCCCTACAAACTCCATGCAAATATGCTCTATTTTTTAAAACATATTTTACCAATGAGAAAAGTTAAGCTCAAAATATGTAAAGCAATGTACTGGCAATCCCACTCAGCCTATAAACCCTAGGCTGAGTCTAGAACATTCATTTTCAACCAGGAATTATTTTGCTCCCTCCTCCTAAGGGACATTTGGCACTGGCTGGAGACATTTTGGGTAGCCACAACTAGGTGAGGTGCTACTAGTGACTATGGGTAGTAGCTGCTAAATACTCTACAATGCACGGGATAAGCCCCCCACTTCCACCACTAGAGCAAACATTAGTCAGCTCAAAATGTCTAGTGCCAGAGTTGGGAAACTCTGGTCTAGGATCCCTAGCACTGTCCAGCAGAACTTTCTGTGATGATGGCATTGTTCTACTAGACACTAGAAATGTGGTTAGTGTAATTAAAGAACTAACTTTCATTTCATTTAATTTTAAATTTAAATAGCCACATGTATCTAATGGTTATTCTGTTGGACAATGCAGTTGTTCCTTAATATACTATTACTTCCTCACCTGTAAAAATGTCATAATAATAATAATTTTATAGTATTGTTGTAAGAATTAAGTAAGAGAAGAAGGCATGCAATAGATTGTTTGCTGCTATTTTAGAAATTAAATTATAAACTTATGTATGCATCTAATTATACTGTTAAATATTTGCATTTTATATTCTGTGTACACACATATGAGTGAAGCAATTTACAAAGAATGGGCTCAAATAATAACTACACATTTAGATATTCCACAAACTATTAAAAGGCACCAACCCCAGATCTTTAATCCTGCTGAGTCCCCCTGTCTCACCTGCAACTGCCACAGATGTCACAAGCTCAAATCATAGATACCCTCTTCATTAGGTCAACGAGTATATAAACTTTTTTGTTTGTTTGTTTGTTTTGTGTTTTTTGGTTTTTATGAGTTGGAGTCTCACTCTGTCGCCCAGACTGGAGTGCAGTGCACCCTCGACCTGCTGGGCTCCGGCGATCCTTCCGCCTCAGCCTTCCAAGTAGCTGGAACTACAGGTGTGTAGCACCACACCTGGATAATTTTTGATTTATTGTAGAGACGAGGTCTCGCCAGGTTGCCTGGGCTGGTCTTGAACCCACGGGCTCAGGCAATCCACTCACCTCAGCCTCCCAAAGGCATGGGATTACGGGCTGAGCCACTGAGCCCGGCGAGTATATAAACTTTAACAAATAAATTAAGGGGTAATTATCAGCAAGGTCCTCATCCTCTGCCAGGGTCAGTTTTCCGTAAATATCAATACCTTGATAAATGTAAATATGGTTTGATTTTGAAAAGCAAAATATATGTGCGTTCTTTGGAAGCCTATGTTCCCATGGCTTCTAGCCTGAAGACAGCCCACTTTTGCTGTTTGAAGGTGGCCCTGGAAGACAGGTAGATTGCAGACAAAGTGCTCTGTTTGCATGAGAACTCTGGAGACTTGATAAGCACACCAGTGACCGGGCACTTTGAGGCTGACAGTTGCGGCTGGACACAGACTTCTCTGCTGCTGAGGAATAAGGTCAGGTTTTACATCTCAAGGCTTACACTTGTCAGAGAAAGGGCTCAGCCTGTAAAGAGTCTGGGCACACAAACTAGATATGGGAGTAGGATTGGTTAGATTCTTCTGGCATCAACGTTCTAATGCTCTTTTAGCTTTACTCCCTTTGGAACAGGGTTTGAACTCACAGGAAAAAAGGCTAGGACAAAAGAGTAAGTCAGAACAAAAATAAATAGGATCATGGCCTTTCTTTTCCTCTCTTCCTTAGGGTTTCAGCTTAAATATCACCTCTCTAGAGAGGCCTAACAGAACCAGCATACATATAAACTACTCACCCTTCTGTTTTATTGTTATCTTCTGCCTCAGTCTTCCAAGTAGCTGGAATTACAGGCATGCGCTACCTTTAGTGATAGCAGTTTCCTTCACGGCAATTTTGAGAATTAGTAATTACATGTTTGTAGAATTACCTACTTGGTTTCTCTGTGTCTCCCTCACTGGCTATAAGCTCTGCAAAGGGGGGACCACATCTGTCTCAGATATAGTGTCTTCAGAATCTAGCACAGTACCTGGCACACACCAGCTTTACAATATGTATATATTTTTTATGTGTAAAAATAAAAATAAAATTAATTTATTTTAAATGCCACTGATGACTCTTCTGGTTGGAATAAGAAATAAAAAGTAGTCAAAAGGTATTTGTCCATATTCTTGGGAAAGAATGCTCTCAACTTGCATTCATTTTTTCCCAGATCTGAGAAAACTTTGATTCAGAAGCATTTTTTAAAATCATAGTTGTCCCTCATTTCAGGATCCAGGCACATGGTCTCTAGGTATGAGAACACAATGGAAAGAATTATATGAGACATGTAAAGATCATGCCCAAGGTCCACACAGTCAATGGTTTCTAAATATTCCACTTCTGCCAAGAGCAAAAGAGAATCTGGTAGTTGCTGACCATGATGCTGCCCCCTAAGAATTCCTATTTGAGATTGCTTAGATATGTAGTTGCTGAAATTTTCTTTGACAAACACCTGTGAAGAACCTAGTATGAACATTGGGCCAGAAGTCAAGGCTGAGTCACATAGAACACCAACGTAATACAGCTTAATCATAAGCTCTTTATTTTATTTGTTATTTTATTTTTTTGAGTCAGAGTCTCACTCTGTCACCCAGGCTGGAGTGCAGTGGCATGCTTATGGCCACTGCAGCCTTGACCTGCTGGGCTCAGGCAATCCTTCCCCCTCAGCCTTCCAAGTAGCTGGAACTATAGGTGCATGCCATTGTGCCCAGCTAATTTTTTTATTTGTTGTAAAGATGAGGTCTCACCAAGTTGCCCAAGATGTTCTTGAACCCCTGGGCTCAGACAATCCTCTTGCCTTGGCCTCCCAAGGTGCTGGGATTGCAGGCCTGAGCCACTGTGACCAGCTAGCATAAAATTTTAAATCCTACAGATTTGGGTTCAATTCCTAGGCTGGCCACTTACTGGTGACTTTGGACAAGTTACACATCCCCCGATGCCTGTGATTCGTCATCAGTAAACTGGGGAGATCATAGCACATATTGCATACTGTTGCAATGCAACATGAACTTTCAGTGAGTGACCTTGGTTAGGCATTGAGCACAGTGCCCAGTACATAGGAACCACTCAACAAGTGCTAACCAAATATGATAACTTAAAAAACTTGGCCTCTTTGGTGCTCTTCCCATTACAAGTTGAGGCTATGTCCCCTCCCCTTGAGTCTGGAAGTTCTTGTGGCTGCTTTAACAATAGAGTATGATGGAAGTGATGTTTTGTGTCTTTCAAGGCTAAGTCAACAAGACATCAGTCTCTACCTGGTTCACTACAACACTGACCCACCTTGGAATAAATCTCACTTCCCTGAGGCTACCATACTGAGGAGGGTACATGGAGGTGCTCTGGCCAAAAGTCTCATCTTAGTCCAGTCTTCCATCCATCCCACCAAGGTGGTAGACCATGCCTCCAGCCCCAGTTGTTCATTGCCCCAGATGATCAAGTCACCTCCAACTGAGGTCCCAGATATCAGTAAGCAGACTCAAGCCACCCACCTGTGAGATCAGAATTCCTGATCCATAGACTCCAAGAACATAATAAAGTGTGGTTTTATGCCACTAGATTTTGGGATAATTTATTACCCAGCAATAGGCTGCAGAACACCACAATCACCATTCATGTCAGTATTACAAACCATTATGATAATTATAAAGATTAGTCCCAATTACATAATAATCACAAATAATTACCTTCAATAATTGAGTTGAAAGTTATCATTCTTGCCACCATGTATCTACATACCTTTCTCCTGAGAGATGCCTGGAACTATTTTATCTTTGCTCTGAGGCTTTGTCCTCCTGGAACAGTCTTCCCACCCTCCAGTCTTTTCCTGACTAGCTCTTATTCATTAAGATTTCAGATCTGGTATCACCATATCCAAGACAGCCCACTCCCCACCCTGGGTCAGGCCTCCTCTGTAATCTTGCAGTGACCTGAGTGTTTGTCTTGGAACCCTGCAAAATGTACTGGCTATATTACTTTACAAATTTCGGTGAGCTCCTTGAGGGAAGGCACTGCCTTGTTACAAAATTGATTTCCACAGGGTTATTCTTCCATTAGCACAGGAAAGAGAGTATCAGGTAGAGGCAGAGGCAGAGGGTGAGAGCACAGGCTCTGGAGCCAGACTGCCTGAGTTTGAAGCCTGATTCTGCCATGTACCAGCTGTGGGATCTTCCTTCTGCCTTAAAATGCGTGTTCTTGTGTATGAAGGGGGCTTCATGGACCCTACTTTGCTCATAGAGTTCCTTGCAATTTAAAAATCAGAAGATTGAAGGAATAGAAACCATTTGAATAAGCACTGAACACATAGTAGGTCTTCAATTAACTACTCTTTATTGATTACAAAATAGCATTTGTTGGTTTGGCTCCAGAGAGAGGGGCAGACAAATGAGCCTTCTATCTCATTTTTCGGTTCTGTCTGCAGTTTCCTCCTCCTAAATATTTCATCTGCTTTATTTGTCTGTGTTTGTTTAGCCCGGGACCTACCAATAATTCCCAAGTCTAGCTGTGTACTCTAGACTCATCTGGGAGTTGGTTAGGAAGGCTCAGGCACTGTTCCCAGTGATTCTGCACAAAGTGAAACCAGGGAACGTACAGCTTTAACAAGTTCCCCAGGCAGTTCTGAGGAGGTGGTTCGGGGACGGGCCAGCATTTGGGAACACTGACTTAAAATTTCTATCTCACCTAAATGTTACTGCTTTATCTTCTTGCACCAATTTTCAAGAGAGCATTCTATACACACAATTTCCCCATCACACAGCAAGCTGGAATCTGTTTAAAACAAACACCCAAATGCCATTTCAATCTCTTTTTCCAAGATCCCCTTTTCTCGCCTCATTTTGCCCCCTTCACTCCATCCCTGTTCACTAAAGGAGCTGACCATTTGTGGTCGATGGACAAACAGCTGATGGCCTCTTTTTTTAAGGGAGTAAAATTGCAAATTAGGGTGATAAAGTTGTTTTCTAAAAGAAACACTCTCTTGGCACATTCTGTGCTCCTCTCTACCAGGGGAGGGAAAAACTGAGGCTCATTCATGATAGGGAATGAATAAATGGTCAAAGACTCACTTGAGAGTCAGATACTAATCCTCTTTGTCAAGTGGGAAGTGCTTTTTCTATTTCATATTTGTTTATGAATTTCACAGCATATATTCCTGAAACACCATTCCTTGAGAGAGATGACCTATAATTTTGGCAGAATTATTTTACCCAGTCACCTTAACTCAGTATACATTTTAGATAGATGAGAGATAGCAGAAAACCAATGCTTAGAACACACCTGTGAAACCCTTTGAATAGTGCTTTGTGAATGAATTGCCCTTTATCTCTCTCCCCAGTGATGCTATCACAGCGTAACTGGCACTAACACAGCAGTTCACAGCTGCACACAAGATGTTAGCAAGAGCACAATGTCAACCATTTGTCCTCATGTGGTGCAGCTTAATTTATTTCCTTTGAGGATGGAGTCTGATATTGTGTTCTAGCAAGAATCCAATCAGCAAATCTAAAAGACATTCAGAGGTCAGATTTAAGGGATGAGATGAGATTCTGTGTCTGATTCTTCTTGTGACTATCTACCCCTGCCCCTTGAAACCTATCAAGTTGAGAACTAATCTTGATGGTGAGTTTGTTTTTCATAGTCCCTGAGCAGGAAGTGAACTGAGGTGGAACAAATGTTCTCATTATTTGAGGAAGAACCATAGCCACACTTCACTTCTCAGCTGGGTCAACTGATGCCAGAATGCTCTTCACAAGTCAATTCAATGCAATGTGACAAAAAAAAAAAAAAAAAGTTATTGAGCGCCTACCACACGCCAAGCAAATGTGCAGGACCAAAAAAGGCAATGAAAAAAATTTTGTTTTCATTAGAATGTAAGTTTCATGTCTTGCTTCTGAATGCCTTTAACATGCCTGGTACAGTTTAGATGTTCAATATATGTTGAATAAATGAATAAATAATGCGCTCAGTAAATCAATCTCACAAGTCAATCCAGATAGATTGGTAGCAGCCACCCAGAGGGCTGTACTAAGAAAGATCCTGAGGCTATAATTTAAGCTCAGTGGGAAATGTGACCTGATTGATTAGCAGTATCTGTCCAGGACAGGAGAGAGGTGAAGTCAAGTATGTCCTATAATCTTCCTTCTTGGACTAAATATAAGTGACACAGCTACTCTTACCATCCCTCTTACCACATTTTTTTAAACCTCCTTTTTTCTCAGTTTCTCAAACTACCTAGGTGGCCGTCAAGGTTGAATCAGAAATAAAATCTTCTACATTCACGGTCCCCATCTTTTCTGAGTCTATCTTCTTCCTTTACTCAGGGGAGACGAGCTAATAGATTCTGGTTTCAATGAATCAAAGAGACTACTGAAGGGAATTTCATTTCATTACCACTATGGCTCTGATTGGTTGTTTCAAAATGAAAGTTCAAGCAAAGATTAAAAAATAAAAAACAAAACAAACAACAAAAAAAACCCCAAGAGGTACAGAGTTTACATTTTCTTGATTTAATTTGTGTACACACAGTCCATCTATCATTAGAGTGTGAGAATATAGCTAACTAATATGCTTGATTGATATTTTTCTGCTCCTCATGTGAAAACGCACATGCACTTTTTCTTTCCTTGATTTCACACTCAAAATTTGTATTAAAAAATGTCTGCTGCATCTCGTTAAATAGAAAAACATTAAAACACAAAAATTTAAATCTCACCCTCAAGTAACTAGGCTTCCTGGTTGCAATTTGCTCTACCAAAGCCAGAGGAACAAGTTTTGGCACTACTTAATGGGAGAGGATATTGCAAAACAATGTATATTGATATTATCTTGAAATTCATAAAATGATCTATCCGAACTGACCTAGGAGCTCCTGTTGTGCCAATAATTTGGCAAAAAAGTTTCACCGACAGGCAATCTCTAGTCATAGAAGCTACGCCAATTTTCCTGATCTTTAGGCGATTAGAGTCAAAGATTTGGCAACAAAACACGGCCAACTTTTTGCTTTATTCACTTCCTTTGGTTTGGATTTGTGATAACAAATATGTGTTACTTTATAAATGGGAAAAATAATGTTGATATAAGTAAAATATCTATGGATATATTTTAAAAAATAAGCTTCTAAAATGATATCTTTCTTTGAGGTTAGAACAAAATAAACCAAAACATTCAAAAGTGTCCATTGAAGCTGGACTGAATTAAAAAATGTGGTACATATACACAATGGAATATTATGCAGCCATAAAGAAGGACAAACATATGGACTTTGCAGCAACTTCGATGGATTTAGAGTCTATCATACTCAGTGATCTATCACAGAAACAAAGAACAGAGTACTACATGTTCTCACTCATAAGTGGGCCTTGAACAATTATCATAATAGTATAAGAAAGGGATTGGCAGTAGTGGGAAACCGCCAGGAGTGGGAGGTGGGATTGGCAGTTAAGGGAAACTGCCAGGGGAGAGAGGGGCACACCTCATCAACAAGGGTACCTGCATAATGAACATTTGTATACCTAACCCTAAATTGTACCCTACATCTTTAAAATAAAGAAAAAAAATATTCAAAAGCGAATGTCTTTGAGTGGAATTGCAAGTAATTTTATTCTTCTTTAAAAGTGAGCAAGATGAGAAAAAAATGTACATTTGAATATGAAAGTAAGAGGAAGAATGAGGTTGATATCTAAATTGTATAACAAGTTATTTCTATACATTCGTGTGACCTAATATTCAATTTGATAAAGATTCCCCTTTTCCTATTTTTTTCAAGAAGTATTTGTTTAAAAAAGTAAATAGGAATGGAAATATCAGCTTTAACTATATCTAAATTCAGAAGCTTATATTTTCTAGAGATTTTTGACCCTGGAACAAAAGACAGGGATTTACATCATGGCACAGAAATGACACTGGGGAACATATACAAGAGGAAATCAAATTTCTGAATATATCCTTTTGAAATTTTGACAATCAAATGAATATACAACAAATATATAATTTATCAAAATTTATTCTAAAGTTACCAATGTTTTCACTTACATTGAAAAAAAGTACCACCACATAAGTGTTACTGCTCATACCACCCCCGAACAACGGAAGTATAGAATCCCTTCGCTACAAACCAGAGACAATGAAAAAAAGAACACAGAGAAATATAGCAGACTGGAAAAAAAGACTAAATTTTGCACAGAGCATCAATCTCAAAACCTAATTAGTGTCCCCTTGAAAACTAATTTTTCAATTAGAGATTTGATTCAATGCCAGAGACAGAAGAATAAATTTGCAAAATGTGCTTCCACCCACCTTTTTTGCTTGAGGGTTCCAGTTAGGAGGAAACATACCAAGAAAGTAAAAATCTATGACAGGTAAGCAGATTCTTGACAGACCAATGAAGATAAGAAGGAAATAATTTGTGTTCTAAAACCCATGAGGGGAGATTTGAAGACCTCAGCAGAGAATGGTTAAAAGGAGAAAACGTTCTATTTGATGTGTAAATAACTCCAAGTTATTCAGAGTGGGCCAGGATATTCAGATGTGTAAATAGCTCCAAGTTATTCAGACGGGGCAGGATCGTACTTTGGAATCTTGCTTCGATCTTTCCTGAATTTTTCCTGCTATCAAAGAAGGCAGGCAGACCTCTGTGTTCTCTCCCTTCATGGTGTTTGGGTTGTAGGGCACAAAACAAAAGTTTCCTCAAAAGAACTTGTGGCCTGGCTTTTGTTTTCAAAAGTCTGCTTACTAATTAGGTCATTGTTATTTTGGGTCCCCATTAATCTTAACCGAATGTAATTCTAACTGAGATTAAAATTACTGTCTGTAATCTCAGCACTGCAGGATGCCAAGGCAGGAGGATTGCTTGATGAGTCCAGCAAGTTCAAGACCAGCTTGCGCAATGCAGTAAGAGCCTATCTCTACAATAAATAAATAAATAAATAAATGAAACTACTAACAACATGAACAACTGTAGTTCAAAGTAAATTTACTTTGATTTTAGACAAATGGTGTTACATTATTTTGGCACAACAGAGTTTAGGATATAATGCCTATTCTTGTTCTATGACATTAGGAAGAAAGTACATTTATCTTGGAGATAGTCTCAATTCTTCTAAAATGTTGGTATACACAAAAATCACCTGAATAGCTTGTTATATTTAAAATATAATTGTTGGACTTTACCTCACAATTTCTAATGTGGTAGGTCTGGGATGGGGACAAGAATTGCATTTCTAAAAAGTTCCAAGGTGGTACTGATACTGTTGGCCCAAGAACACACTTTTGAGAACTTTTTTTCTAGGCCAATTCTCAAACTATCAAAGATAAAAGACACATTTTATTTTATTTATTTTGTTTTAATTTTCAATCTGACCAGGCCTGATGCTTTTGTAAAATACAATTAAAATATATTACTAGAAAAATGAAATAATGTAAAAATACAAATAAAAACCCCGTTTAAAAAAATACTATTTGCATTCAATAGACATAAACCTACTCCACAAATTGCTGTAAACATTTCCAAGGGCTAACTCTCAATGTCTGTACTTACCTCATCAAGAACCGGTTTCAGAAAGTGAACAGATTGGCCCCGGATCCATGGTCTACTCTAGCATGACCAGCCTGATTGAGAAGCATTTGCTTAGGGGCTCTTCTGATTCTTCCTGTCTTGGAAATTTCTGGAGTGGGATCCAAGGACCCCATGCCTAGATCAAAATCTCCTACCCTGACCATAATAGCAGTTTTTTCCCTTGGTTACACTGATATCAAGGGGAAATGGTGATTTGTTTTAGGACTGGTTTGATAGTATAGAGAGCTTCCTAGCATTACTTTTGGTAGAGCATTCTAGCACAGCCTCCTCTGCCAAACTTTAAAAGGAAATTATCAGCAAACAAGCAATTGTCATCAGATCTCCCTTCCCTATTAGGCAATCTCACCCCCCACACACACACACTTTTAAAACACTATTGATCAAACCATATTTTGAACACTTACTATGTGCCAGGAATGATGATAAATTGTTTCTCATTAATGTGTGTGTTTATATGCATTTTCTCATTTAAGTTCTCAATGACTTCACAAGGCAAGTGGAATCATTCTCATTTACCGAGGAGAAAAAATGAGAAAAAGTGAAAAAACTTGCATGAGATCATACAGTGGGAAACAGGCACTCACATCCATGTCCCACATGTCTTCGGGGCCCATGTTTTTCACCTGCAGGCTTTAATCTTCATTTCTCTCAAGACCTTTTCCTGCAGAAATCCAAGGCACATAGCAAAGCACATAGCAAGGCACATAGTGTGCGTTCAGCAAAGCAGAGAGAGGCACCAGGAAGTCCAGGCTCAAGTCAGGACTCTGCCTCTATCTAACTGAGGACCTAGAAATCATTGTCCTCTTTGGACATCATTGCATTCTCACCATAATTTTCTTCAAGAAATAATGATCCTCAAGGAATTTTGAGACATTTTTTCATAAATGTGTTCTGTGGTCAAATAAATTTAGGAAGGACTGAATAGAACATCAAACTGTTTGAGATTCACGTTGTCTGCATATTTGGAGGCTCTTGATGGGGCTCAAGATGCCAAAAGATGGCATCTTGGCATACTGCGTATACTAAGCTGAAAGAAATAGAAAAAAACTGCAGAGGCAGGCAACTTTCTCTGACCTTCTCCCCCAAATGCCCTCCTGAAGCATGCCATAGGAACAAGAATTCCCCTTGTCCCTTCTGGTCACTCTCTGGCTTTCTTCCTTTCTTTCACCCTGAGGACTCTCACATGACAGTGTCCTGCCCTATACCAGAAGGGAAGGAAAGTCACACAGGGATGCCAAGAAGAGTCTGAACAAAAGGCCTTGCAAAGTTCCCCCAGTTTATTGCCATTAAACCATCATACCCTTTTGGCTTTCCATCATACTTCTGCATGACTGTCCATAAAAATACAGTTTTGCCCTGTTTCTTTGGGTCTTCATTGCTGAAGTCTCCTGCGTTATGTAAAATTTATATTAAATGAATTTATATTCAAATTAATATCAATTATGAATACATATACTGTATACCAGAGTTTGGGACATAATACCTATTCTTGTTCTACTAAATTTGGAAGAAGGTACAATTATTCTGGAGATGGTCTCAATCCTTCTAAAATTTTATTATGCATAAAAGTAAGTTGAAGAGCTTGTTAAACTACAGATTGCTTTTATCTTGTTAATCTGTCTATTGTTATAGAGGTCTCAGCCATGAACCTAGTGATGGGTGAATGGGTAAGAAAAATATATTAGTTTTTCTCTCCTACACTCTGACAGACCCTATTGTAAAAACAGCTTTAATTTTATTTACCCTAGCATTTTCCAAAAGTCATTATTCAGAGAAACCCTTTTTTATACAACTAATGTCGTAAATATGCATAGCATTTATTTCTGGAAGCAATACCCTCAAGTTCCAAAATTCTGTGAGTCTATGACTGGTGCTCCTGCTCACATAGAATGGGGGGGAAAGCCAAAAATAATAACAAAAACAATAATAGTAACTAACCTTATGGTGAGTGCTCTATCATTAATTATGTGCTGGGTTGACCCAGACACTATTCCAAATGCTTTATACATATTAATTCATTTATTCCTTATAACCACCCTATCATAATAATTATAGACATTATTGTTTCCATTTTACAACTAAGGAAACTGAAGAGAGGCCCTGAAAACATCAAGTACACGACTCTCAAACCGAATCCTTTCACTGAGACTTAGGCTTTCCTGCAAGCCCTAAGGAAAGTGTCAAAAAGCTACATAGAAGCAAGCCCATTTATATTTTTATTTTGTTGCCCAGCATGCTTTATTTGCATACCAAAAGCACTCTGATGTGACTGTAATCTTCACTGTTTAATGTTTCTGACTTTCTTTTACTCTCCCTCTGTTTAGCATAGCTCACAGTCATTACCCTCTTGATCAAGTTACAGACAAAAGCAGCCTTCAAATTAGGCCTATTAAGATTTGTTTTTAATGAGGAGATAATTCCTCTAACAACATAAGCCAGAATCATGTGGGTATGATTACAAAATCAGGCCATCTTACAGAAAAGCAAAGCACAGCAGATTTTTGCCTTGTCTTCGAGTGATTTCAGCCAGCCTTGATTAACTTGATGCCACTTAAAAGCACAAAGCAAATGTAGTATTTGGGACTTCTGAGTGATGAGGCAATTACATGGCCTCTGCTATGACAGTGGGGGGAGTTTCTATTTCAGGGATTTGAACTTCTTAGAAGGCAAATGCTCAGATTCAAAATATTGGAAATCACAGGGGAAAAGCTAAGTGCATTCCTTCTACCAGAGCCGTCCTCCTTTTCTTAACTTCACTTGCCAGCCCTCCTTGTCTTTTGGGAAGAAATGCCCTGTTTGAGTAAAAGAAATTGATTATTATTTTAATTTTAATTATATTAAATAATGTAAAAATAGTCTACTGCATACTATCTAAAATGTTCTTTCCCAAAATAATTTTTAGATATATTTATTCATATCCTTTGCACACTCATTTTTTAAGTATTGGCTTAAGAACTCGTTATCAGTATCTTAATAAATACTTCAATTACCTCTTTATATTTAAAATCTACCTAAAAATATTTCTTCCTCTGAAACTCTTTTACAGTACTACATATCAAGGAGAATTATTTTGGGCCATCATAAACTCAGCATTCCCCAACATTGACCTAAATCCTATTTCATCTCACACTGCAGCATCACAAAGGAGAGACACCACAAGCCTCCTTAAAGATTTAAAGTTGTTGAGCAACTTCAATTTGTTAAAAAGTTGTTTGTGCAAAACTGAATTTAGCATGAATGTTAAGGAGTAGCTCTTAACCACAGTCACGGGATATAAAATAATCCTTTAGTGAGAACAACAGTTAGAATATTATACATGACTCTACATGCAGAACTGGACACAGCCAAATAACTTATTTGTTCTGCATTAACGTGGCAGAAACCATTGTGTAGCATTTGGGGACTGAGTGAATGAATCACAGGAAATGAAATGATTCCAAACAAAAGGCCAAGTCTAACTTATTGTTGAACACCTTCTCCCCCCCCGACCCTTGTTCACTTCTGACACACACAGAGATCCACACACTCACACACACATGACTCAGCATGGTCACTTGTACAAAGCAAGTGTTCAATAAATGTGGGGATTTTTTCAGTTCCATAAATGTCTCCATTTCTTTCCTGATGGAGTCTTTTTCACACAGTATTCTGGATTCCTAGAACTCTCTGTACCCAAATATTGATATGACTCACTTTCTCTCTTTCTTTCTTTTTTAGATCAAGTAAGTCAGAGCAGCTTTCCCTGAGCATGCTTTCTAAAGCAAATCTACCCAAACCCTATTGTTCTCCATCTTCTTTCCTTGTTAGTTATCTTCAAAAATAACACTTATTTAATTTATTATTTTATTATTTTTGAACCTGCGCTCCTTATTACAGTGTATGATCTTTGAGAGGAAATATTCATCTCGTCCACTGCTATATCTCCTACCCATAGAGAATGTGATAAAATAGACACTTTATTTTTTATTTGCTTGGAGGACTGTATTTTCTTGCTCGTATCTCATTGACCATGGTGATTTTCTAGAATAAATTGCTCTCACTGGAGGCAAAAGTTGAGTTTTATGTGGATCCCTGGTCCATCCTTTAATAAATGCCTTCACCCTCCTTCCCCCATATATTTTGAGTATGATTTTACTCACTGCCTCTCAATGGATGTTATAGGTAAAGACGTTGGAGAACTCTATCCTTAGAGACTTTACTTACTATTTCTCCCAGATGAACTTACTGCCTCACAAAAGGACTCTTTGTCTTTCGAATTTAACCGGCTCTTTGTCTAGGCTGGTATCCAGCACCACAGGAGTAAAATGTCAATGCTCTCTATTTAATCAATGTTTTATTCTTGGCTTGTATTTCAATAGGGGGGATAAAACGGCAATTCAAATGACATTGCAGTTACATTTTTTTTTGTCTCTTTTTAATTCTTGGTCTATGTTATGTGAATCTCAATAATTTAGAATTTATTTTCAATCTGTACAAATCCCTTGGAGAAATGTACTATTTATTTGTTAAAAGACACAACAGCTATGCTAACCTGACACCAAAACAAAGACTATCTCTCCCCAACCAAAAAGGTCATTTTATTATATTCAACTTTTTTTTAAAGTCAAAATTGCTAGACTCTATTGTTTGTAGACCAGTGGTTCCCAAAGTTCATTTTGTGGAACACTGATCTATAGTGATATTTTGGTTTACATGGTTTCAATGATCCAAAGAGTTTGCAAACCCTAGTATTTGCATATTAAAGGCTCTGAGAAGATCTATTAGAAAATTTACTGATTTAACTTTGTTTGACTTTTAGGAGCGTCTCAATTTATTTGACGATAGCAATGGTTCACAAGCTATAGCCCCCATATTACCTGGAAACTTGTTAGAAATGCAAAATATTGGGTACCACCCCAGACTTACAGAATCCCAAAACTTTAGAGGGGAGGGGAGGTTCAGCAATCTGTTTTCTCAAGCTCTTCAAGTGATTTTGACTTATACTTAAATTTGAGAACCACTGGAATGAAATGTGACATCCTTGTATTGAAACCAGCTTCTAAGTTCTTGAATCCATTGTATTCAAATCATCTTGGGAACTATTTGGTAGTCTGGGGTATGGCCTAAGATTCTACATTTCTCACAAGTTCTTAGGCAATACTGATGCTGCAGGACTGTGGAGTACACTGTGCATAGCAAGGTCTTAAGATACATCCAAGCTAGAGCAGGCATGGCTGACGTACATGGTAAGAATATTTAGATAGGTTATTACAATAGAAATCATGGGTCAAGAGTCTTCTATTGTCCATCTGACCAGCCCCCTTTTGCTATCCATGTACGTTTGTTGAAAGGTGAGCGGAAATGGTAACAGGATGCACCTCCTCTGGTCACACTGGGTGTCCAAAGACAGAAACATAGGAAAGGAAGAGGTAAGGCCAGATATTCTTGAGAATGGGAAATTTTCTTGCATTTACAAGTAAAAATTAATAGCTATGTGGTCTTGGGCAGCTTACATCATCCTTGAGAGTCTCAATTTCCTCATAGGTTAACTGGAACTATTAATATAACCTGTATTACTAGCTGTACTGAAGTATAACATGCTTGTAAAATGCTTATGCTGTGACACATAGCAAATATTTAATAACTGATGATAATGATGATTTCATTAAACCCAAACATCCTGAAGTCAGCACCATAATTCAATGGAGAAAAAGGATGTAGAAGCAAAGATAAGGTCATCTTACTTTCCCTCTATGCCCAGGGAATGGAAACTACATATTTTCACCTTGATTCCCTTCTTACAGTTCCATTGACCAAAACTACCTATCTAGATATGCACCAGATTATCATTTGTGGGGTTTGTGAACAGCAGAATTGCTGCTGATCCTTATTCTCTTCTTTATAGTGTAACTGAGATAAAATGATTGTATAAAGGTTGACAACCTTTCTCATCTCAGAAAATTCCAAGGAAGACTCCAGGCCTTTTCTTGTGTGAATCTAGGCATGTGGAAGAATTTATATGGATCTAGCTGGAAAGGCCAAGAGCCACATGTGGAAGAACTGAGTTGATGGACATTAAAGCCTAGACAAGATAGCCAGCAGGGACTGGAGTTTAGGATCAAGTCTGAGAGAGAAGAGAGATTGTAAAGAGTAACTACTATCTGCTGTGATGAGAGAAGCTAGTAGATGATGAAGAGGGATTTAAGGACGTTTCAGTGATCATGAACTGCATTTCCCGTCCCCACATCTCTTAGGGAGATTTTGATAGAAAGTTAAATTTATTTTCATTGATTTCTGGATGTCAGACTTGTGCTTTTTTTGACTGTGACAACATGCAGAGACTAGCCTTTCAGTAATTTTCAATGATACAGAATTGCAAAGTAATAACTATTGCAATATGGTATTATTACTGTAACATGTTTTTATGATGTATAAATACAAGTATTCGTTACATTTGTAATCAGAATAATGTTCCCCACTCAATAGAGGAGTTATCCCCTTAAATTTTAAACATCCAAACTTGTCTAAATTTGTGAATCTCAAGTGGGTGCTATTTTACCTTTTCAGGGGACATTTGATGAGGTTTAGAGAAAATTTTGGTTGTCACAACTAGGGGAACACTAGCAACTTCTGGTGACCAGAGGCTAGGAATGTTGTTAAATATCCTATAATCACAGGGCAGTCCTATAAGAAAGAATCGTCTGGTCCAAAATGTCAATAGTGTTAAGTTTATGACCCCTGGTTTAAATTACTTGAATTTTTCCTTCCTTGATTCCACCTCCAGTATACATGATTGGGATAATTCCTTTGAATGTAATTTATGCACTTTTAATAATCATAATTCCAGGGGCAAACGCTCTAAATGTCAGTTTTTTAAAAAAATCATAAACTATTCTTAGGCAACCTTTCCTTCCATCTTAATATCTACCACAGTAAATACCCTTAATAAACTACCAATTTTCTCTGGAGACTTCTACTATGGTAATAAACTCAATTAGCCAATAAATAAAATGTCTAATTCTACAACATCAATTACATTTGAAATTGTCTTGTCAGTAATAAAATGTATACTGACTTTTTATCTGATTGGCTTGGCCAGTGTTTTCCATGAAACATCGAAGAGGCAGGGCACGGCCAAGTGGAAAGAGCCTTGTCTAGTTTTCCTGAGCTCATTCCTAGGCCCAGTTCTGTCACCAGTGAGTTCATGCCCTTGAGCAAGACATATTACTTCTCTGAAGCTTAACTGCCTCAACTGCAAAATTAGCAGGAATTGGATTATGTTCACCTTAAAGTTTCTTCTGGTCCACTCTAAACTCTGAGAGCCTTCTCCTCCATGAGAAATTTTACCTTTCATTTGGCATTTGAAGGAGTAAAGTTCAGGTCAGCCTCAAGTTCAAGGAAGCATTTGTGCTACTTCTGAAAAGGTAAGGAAATAAACCCAGGAGAACATGGCAAGTTTCCATTGCTAAAGTAAATATATTAAAACGGAAATTCAGTGTTTTCCCCTGCTAAGATAAATCTGTATCCAAACAGAATTTGAAAAATAGTAAAATGTAGATTCCTGCAGAAAATAATGAATCAAAACTAACATCTGTTGAACTTTTTTTTTTAAGTCAGGCCACACCATATTATTATAAACCATGTTTAGTACTTGTTCACTCCCTTTATTATCCCCATTCCAAAAACAAGTAAAATAACAATTTTTTAAAAAACAACATAAAAACAATTTGCATTGACTTCATTGTAACAGAATGTAAACCAAAACACATCTTTGAAGTTCCCTGCACAGATGGCTTGTCCCAGCTCTCCCATGGTAAATGCTAAGCAAAAAAGGGACTGAACTACAGGAAGTTGAGGAGACCACAAATATCTAATACCACAGAGATGGCTTAGAATTGCCACTGATGAACATGAAATATAATAAACCAAGCATCTTTCTGAAGCAATCCATTTCTTGGTCTTCTGGGGCAGGTCCTTCTAATTGGAACTTGTTAGTAGGTTCTTATGTATCAGCAACAGTACCTGCTGTCTTGAACCTTTTTGTTTAGTAGGAAAGATGGATTTGTGCTGCACTGATGTCTACCACCTGATTCTCATGGTGACTTGTAGCAGGCATTTGTAAGGCTTTCTGATATATAGAGTTACGTTGGGCAAACGATTTTTTGACCTCAACACATAGTTAGAAATACATTTCACATTGTTACCCAGTAGAAATGCACACTTAACCACACAAACCCACAAAATAATCCACATAAGAGTTTCATGAATCAATACCCTTATCTGAATAACTCTAATGTTCTTTTAGTCTTTTTTTCCCTTAAAAACAAAAACAAAAACAAACAAAAAACTGGTCATGGTCTATTACATTGATTTCATGATCCATTTGGAAAAAAATAAAACAACACACACACTAATTTTGAATACAATTTTCTGTCATATTAACATTGGTCCAAGGGTTAATTTCATCTCTCTTCTCCAGTCAAGCCATTCTCCACCCCATCTTTGGAGTGGTGTTTCAAAATGCAAAATGGATCGTGTCTTTCTTCTACTTGTAACTCTTCAATGGTTCTTCATTGTCCTTAGGATAAATGCCTTAAGGCTGTTTGGTACATAGTTGACATGCAACTTGTCCAGCTTTAACTCTTGATAGAAACCCCATCTCTGCCCTCCCCTTTCCTGTAAAACACACACACACACACACACACACACACACACACACACACACACACTTCCCCAAAATAACAAACTCTCTCTGATCTCTCTCTTATTTGGGCCTGTGTACCAATTCTGTCTGCCCGGATCACTGTTCCTACCTTACTCTCTCAATGCCTCATTTTTCTGGAGGACGTTTACTCATCTCTCAGGCTGAAAAGGCTGCACCTTTAAACTGGGTCCCATGTCATTCATCACTTTAGAACAATAACCCAAGTGCATAAGCACATAGAGAAAGGTGGGCGAACCATGCAAGAACTGAATCTTGAATGGTCTTATTTATTTCAGAGCATCATAGAATTTTTAAGTAAAAAGGGACCATAGCATTTATTAAGATAAGTAGTTGTTAACTTATGTTCCTTATATATTAGGGATCAAAGACGTTCACAGTGAACAACTGAATACAGTGGTTCAATATTTTAGGAAGTACAGAAGAAAAGGGCCTATTTATATATGATAAGATTAAATAATAAATAAAAACATCAAGTTTTTGTATGACCTTGATTAGAAAAAAATAGGAAGACCCTTGATTAATCCTTCAATTATTGCTCTTTGCTTTTTAAAAAAAATCTCAATCATGGGGAAACTAAAATTTAAAAATTATTGGTGGTTTAAAAAATATTTGAGAATCACTGACCTAGCCCAATGCCTTAAATTTGACAGATCTGAAAACTGAGCTCCAGAGAGGGTAAGTGTCCATCTAGTATATAAGGGCACCATTAGGTTGCATTGTCACAGTCTGAAACTCAAAATTCCCCTCCAAAGGCACAAAGAATCTATCCCATCAGAATGTTAGGAAGGTAATGCACGCACCATAACCTCTCTCTACAGTCAAGTATTACAGTCTAGCAAACCAGATTCAAGATCTATTGTATTCAGGACTGAGCCAGATGCGACATCAGAAAGTACTAAAATGAGTTCTACATAATTCTTGACTGCAAGAATTTAGATTTATTCTCTTGTTTAACCCACAAAGCAACTGCATGGGGTAAATTCCACATTATTCCCATTTTGTAGATGAGAAAGTCCCATTGCTGGTAACTTGGAAAACAGTGATTCAGAGCCTGGTGTTTTTGTGGCTGCCATATATTGCACAAGTACTTTGAGAATTCAAAGAAAGAAAAGATTAATTCTGGCTGGGATATTTGTGTAGTTTCTTGGATTATCTGGGATTTAAAAAATGCAGTGGATTTCAATAAAAAGATCATCTAAGGCAGAGGGAACCAAAGTACAGAAAAAGAAAAGTAAAAAGAAAATTCCAGACCCAGTACTTAGAGGATGTAGCAAAAGGGAAGCCTGGCATCAGACTACAGAGGGCCTTGAATGCCATTTCCGGAAGCCAGAGATTCCCAAAGGGTGTTCCATGGTTTCTGCAGGATGTTAACATAAAATAAACACACTCTTGTATAGCCAGACAGGTTTGGAAAATACTGGATTAAAAAGGTTTAATAGGGCCTTTACTGTAAGATGTCCCAGAGCCTTGAATGGCTAACATGCATTATGAACACCCAAGAAGGGTTATCCCTTCACAGCATTTCCCAGATTTATTTGATCAAAGAATATTCATTTTATTATGAATTTGTTTTCTTTCTTAAAAAGCAGCTGCAAGACTAGTGTTCCAGAGACTGTATTTCGAGAAACAATGCTACTGGCAGTGGAGAATCAGAACATGTTTGTGGTGGGAAACATTAACAAGAAAGGTAGACCTTGGGAAAATTGACCTGAATGCAGTGGGAAAGGTGTCCCAAGGGGGAGGTGAGAATGGAGATAAGAAGACCAGATAGAAGGTCCTGGCAAGAATCTTGGTGAGGGGTAATGATGTCCTGAAAGTGAGTCCTGAACATGGGAATAAAAATTTACAAATTGATATGTAGTGTAAAAAAAAATTTGGAAAATAATTGAGGAATATTGGACACAGATTGCGTTTTAGATGGTGTTAGGAATTATGGTTAATTTTGTATGTTACAATATCAGTGTGGTAATTTTAAAAAATAATCTTTATATGTTAGCTACACACTTTGGGTGAAATAATTTACTTTAAAAGAATGCAATTATTGTTTTATTTTATATTTATTTATTTGTTTGTTTGTTTGTTTATAATTTTGGAGTTGGGGTCTCACTCTGTTGTCCAGGCTGGAGTGCAGTGGCACAATCATGGCTCACCACAGCCTTGACATTTTTGGCTCAGGTGATCCTTCCACCTCTGCTTCCTGAGTAGCTGGGACTATACCTGGCTAATTTTTTAATTTTTGTAGAGACAAGATCTCAATATGTTGCCTAGGCTGGTCTCAAACTCCTGTGATCAAGCAATTCTCCCACCTTGGCCTCTCAAAGTGGTGGGATTACAGGCATGAGTCATATCACCTGGCCTAGAATGTAGTTTCTAAAAGGGGTTAGATGAAACAAAAATGGCAAAACGTTGATAAAGTTGATGAGTCATATTCTTTTCTTGGCTTTTGTGTATGTTTGCATATTTCTTTTTTTTTTTATTTGGAGTCTCACTCTGTCACTCCAGGCCACTGCAGCCTCGACCTGCTGGGCTCCGGCGATCCTTCCGCCTCAGCCTTCCGACTAGCTGGAACTATAGGTGCGCGCTACCACACCTGGCTAATTTTTGACATTGTAGAGACATTGTCTCGCCAAGTTGTCCAGGCGGGTCTCAAACCTGCGGGCTCAGGCAATCTACTCACCTCAGCCTCCCAAAGTGCTAGGATTACAGGCTGAGCCACCGAGCTTGGCTTGTTTGCATATTTCTATAATAAAAACTTAAAATCAACGTGAAAAGAATTGGGAAGGAATATTTTCACCATCTTAGGTTGGTTTCCCAGAGAAATTGCCTCTGAAGTGAAGATTTGCATGGTGGTAGAGCGAGGGGATGAGTTGTCCTGCGATCAAACCTAATAGGAAGTTGCAGGAAGTAGAACAGGGCAGAAGGAGATGCTGAATTGTGATGTAGTCACAGCAGAGACCTCAGTTGCTCCCAAGGGATGGTCCCTCTGGTCAACTGATGCCAGGGGATCAGGTCTTTATACCCTTTCCTTGCTTTCCCACCCACATGCACATGGTGACCACTTACTGGATCGCAAGCTGTCGCTAGAGTGCAGGCATGGCCTAGACAAGCCACTGTTTGGCTGAGGACAAATTCACAGAGAGAGACTCCAGTAGTCAAGACTCCAAGCTTCCAGTAGGTGGGATAATAGGAACCCCAATTCTGAAGGGGGAATCTGAGCAGCATACCATGGCATCCATCACTCTCGTCATCTCTTCATCCTTAAACATTTAAGGACATTTTTCTCCCAAGTCGTATGTAGCTGATAATTGTGTTTGTGTCTTGTTTTCTTGGCTATTATAGAAGAGTGGCATATTTGCATAAAGAAGGCATGCGTTGACAAGAAATAGATCTATGGCTTTAAATTCATCTTGCAAGTGGTTTTCATTGAAATAGCAGGAAACTAATGTCCTTTTAAAACTTTATTAAAATCATCTGGATATACTCAACCTAATAAAAGCATAATACATGGCTGCTGGACTTCCTGTGGCTTTAGATATGGAGAAAATGTAGGTTTAAATGATATCCTACATTTGAAATTGTATAGAATAGTATGTTATTGGTCTATGGAATTATGTCCTTTATGAAGCAGATTCACAAATAGCATTCCTGCTGCCTTTCTGGTGGTGTGACTTTTTGTGTCTTTTGGCATTTCATCACACTTGGCCTCTTTGTTATCTGTGTGTTCATGTGCATCAGTGTCATTTTGTTGGGGCTGCTGCCTCATCTTGTTCAGTCCAAGACATTTCACCTCTCCACTTGAGAGAGGTCAATTATAAAGTGAACCTTACAAAGAGCTGTATGATCCGGAGCTTCAGAATCATTCTGATTTTCTCTTCCAAGTAAAAGAGGCACATTGCACCTTCATAATAATTGGGTGCTACTTAACGTAGCCATTTTAGTGACTAATTACAAATGGGAGCTCTGGGAGAGATGGGGCAGCCATATTTAATGAGATCACATAGGTGGCCAGGTCTCTTTCTAAGGTGTTGTGGTCTATTTTGCCAGCTTCTGGTTTTAAAAAAAAAGGCAAATAATTTGTGCCCTGTTGTTGAGTTACTTTAGAAAAATACCACCACCATTTGTTAAGGACATAAGTGCATGTAAATACATGCATCCCTAAAGTCCAACATGCAACCTCAATTGTATTTGAGTCCAGGGCTTTGAAATGCAAAGGAAAACACCAAACACAGTGGGGTAAAAGTCTTGTGCAACAAGGAACTAGGAGGAAGTCTTGAATAGCATTACCCTAGCCAACATACACAAGCTTAACATTACTTTTTAAACCTATGATCATGTGCATTAAAGATGAATATTTTGCCTGTGAATAATTAACGTCCCAGAGCTCTTACAACCATTGTTTCTTTGTGAAATGGAGTATGCAAAATGTCTTTTAAAAATGCAGCCTCTTGGTGAATAGATTACCTCTCCTCTTTTGGCTTTTGCAACTAGTTGGGAAGGCCCCTAAAGGACCGTTAAGCAAATGAACAAGTCGGTAAAAAAACGAGCCAACCAGATTCACAGGAGCATGGAGATGGATGGAGCCAGGGAGCAAGACCAATTTTCTTCCTTGTGTGAAACAAATAAAATGTCTCTTCTATTTTCTCTTTTTGATCTTTTAAAAACGTAAAGGCTCATTGCTCTTTCCTTGGCTAATAGACTAAGCTTCAAACAAAGAAGTCTCATTTTGAAGGCCAAAGTAAAAAGAATTAAGCTAAGGAGGATAGAGTTGGCTTGGGAGCTCTGTGAGTTATCAGATAAATGTTATGTCTGGAGTAGAGACTAAGATAACCAAGCCTCACGGGGTCTTGTATCAGTTTAATTTTGATGAATGACCAGTTCAGTAAATATTATTTACATTACTACAACAAGTTGGGTCTGTTCCATTCATGTTTGGACAACTCACATCGTCTGCTGTGAAATAGCTTCTCAAGTAATCCCCATGGGCTGCTTTTCCCCACTGTTAACTCACAATTAGAAGGATAATTAGTGATGAAGGCACTTTGCTTTTGAACTATAAATGAAAACATGAGCGAAACACTCAGTAATCTAGAATTGCAGCAGTTCTTGTACCAGGAGACCCTCAGAACCATATTCTCAACAATCTACATAGTTGGTAGTATTACTTTTCAAATTTGGCTTCTACTTAAAAAAAAAAAAGATACAGTTTGTATCCCTTAACTGAAGTGCTTGAAACCAGAAGTGTTTTAGATTTTGAATATTTGCATTGCAGTGACAGGTTGAGCATCTCTAACCTGAAAATCTGAAATGTGGTGAGCATTTCCTTTGCATATCATGTTGCTGCTCAAAAAGTTTCAGATTTGGGAGCATTTCAGATTTCAAATTTTCAGATTAGGATACTCACCTTATTTTGTTAAGCAAAATAGAACAGGACTTAAAAAGAAGAACAATTTCATTCTTTCTTTCTTTTTTTTTTTTTTTTTTGAGTTGGAGTCTTACTCCATCACCCAGACTGGAGTGCAGTGCCACGCTCATGGACACCCCAGGGTCAACCTGCTGGGCTCCAGTGATTCTTTGCCTCAGCCGTCCAAGAAGCCGGAACTACAGGCATGTGCTACCGTGCCTGGTTAATTTTTTGATTTATTGTAGAGACGAAGTCTCATCAAGTTGCCCAGGCTGGTCTTGAACCCGTGGGCTCAAGTAATCCTCTCGCTTCGGCCTCCCACAATGCTGGGATTACAGACTTGAGCCACTGCGTCCGGCCAAGAAGAATAATTTCTAAGCATAGTCTTATCCTTTTAACAGTTTTGATTTAGCTGCACTTTTCCCACTCTTTATCTACATGTATTCATTTATTTTCTTTCACTCACTCATTCATTTTACAAGTGTTTATTGAGCACTTAACATTTATCAGTTAGCGGTTTAGGCCAGGAATGAGCACACATTTTCCATGATGAGCCAGATAGTAAAAGGTTTAGGCTTTGAGAACCACACAGTCTCTGACAAAACTATTCAGCTCTGCTGTTTTATCACAAAAGTAGCCACAGAAAATAGGTAAACAAACTGCTGTGGCTGTGTTTCAATAAAACTTTATTTATAAAAACAGGTAGTGGGTCAGATTTGGCCAGCTGACCATAGTTTGCCAAACTCTGACAAAAGGATATGGGGCTAAAGAGACAAATAAAATAGTCAAAGTTCCACTGAACACATGTTGCAGTGGAGGGTGGCAAATAATAAATCGCAAACAAGTAAAGATAATTCCAGAGTGTCAAGTACAATGAGGGAAACATACATTACATTAGAATCATAGTATTACCACAGTTTGGTGCTAGACCTTACTCAATTAGTATTATTTTGTGAATGATTTCTATGCGCTTGCTCAATCTTCATACTTACTGATGTCCCTGGTCGCATAATATCCTGCCCATTCCCTATCCCATATTTTTCTTAAACCTTCCACTATATTGTATGTTTAGTTAAACCTAATTTATGAGCATACACATGAGGGAACAAACAAATCAATGTGTTCATCTTTTAATAAACTTTTTCTCAATTCTTTTTTGTTTCCTGCTTTGAACAGAGAAGTCCAGAAGGTAAATGTAAAAAGTGTTTGCCCTGTATTAACAGAACATTTTTGTTAGTTTCCGGTTTCACACAGCTTCAGGGTGGTCCTGAAAATTAAGATCCAGAAGGCTTATGGGTCCAGAGAAAGGGGGCAGACAAAGGACCTCATGCACACTTTCCACTCAGGGTCTACATGTTGCTGACATGCACAACTCCTCGCTATTTAGTCCAATAAGAATAAAATCTCTCAGAGAAAGATGTTTATGTTGAACCTGCCAAGCATCCACTGACTGGATGCAAAGCCTGGTGTGCAGGCCGGTGTCATGGAAGGATAGACCGATGAATATGACAAAATCCCTTCTCTCTGAGTGGAGACAGAGACCTGCAGAGTTCAGCAGATTTGAACTGCCTGGAAAGGACACCTTTCCTCCCCTTTGGTCAACATTCAGCATAGAGGGAGGGCTTGACCATCCACTCCCCAGGAAGGGGAAGCATGGGAGCAATAATTCTCTTTCAGTCTCCTCATTGTCTCTTCTCTTGGGGAGGAGAACAGCCTCTCTGGTAGGTGGGTTTGAAGAAGTATAAGTGCACAATGCTTTCTGAATTCTCTTTTTACAGATATTGATAGTGACAGACAGATATTGGAGTTTCTGTGAACCAGACGCAAACATTTTCAGTTATTCAATCCTCACAACAATCTTATCAGGCAATACGATTGTCACTCCCATTTTAGAGGCGAGGAGACTGAGTCACAGAAACACTGAGAGCCCTGTATTGCTGCTTGTCTGGTGAATGGCGCAGCCAAAATGACTCATGCAGTCTCGCTCCAGGATTCATGCTCTCAATTTCTCTGCTCTATGATTCACCTGGGGAATGAGAGTGTTCTGCTCAGTTTTTCCATGATGTACGTACACCTGGGTCAGGGCCAGGAGCCAGACCTTGCTTATACCTTCTCTGTCCCTAATGGAAGCAAGAAGGAAATTATGATGTGCAGATATACAGGTTTCCTGGAGTTATGTGTACCAATCACTAGATTTAGCAGAGGTGGGCAGAATAGCCAGTTTGCATTCTTAAATTCAACACTATCAATAATAAGGTGAGTATTTTCATCTCTTGTGTTTTGACACCTGCATCTATTTTCTCAAATTTTGGTACCCAACTTAGAGGGGCAAGGGTGTGATTAATTTTCATCCTAAATCCCCAAGATAATATAGGTATGATCAATAGTAGTAGTAAAAAGTAGCTAACAATAATTATAATCTAGCAGGTATTGTGAGAAGTACTTTAGAAGCATTCTCTTTTTGAATCTTCACCACAATTCCATCAAGGTAGGTACTACATGTTATAAATTAGGAGAGAAGGATCAAATTTGAGGCTGTCAAATGGGTTTTTGATATATAAAAGGGCAATGACTGTTTTACTGGCTATGTGACCTATGAATAGGCAAATACAGCACTTGATTTCAATGGTCTTTGATGTTAACATGAAATAATTCTGCTTTTCTCAGAGTCACTTACAACAGTTGATAATTAGTGTTGTCTGAGGGCACTCAAAGGTGAAAGTAACTCAGAGGTGCAGGCCAACAAATAGCAGAGTGAGATTGGATCAAGATATTCTGTTGGAAAATCTCGGATCTGTCTAATTCTTCCCGGCTCCTGTGGCATTGCCCCAGAGCAAGCCACTACCTCTCACTGTGCAACTAAAACAGCCCCATATTGCCAACCATATATGTTCTTGTCCATAGCAGATGCCTTTCCCATAATGTAGAGAGTGTGAACTTGTTAAAGTTCATACTCTTGCATAGGACATCCAGTGTCTTTCCATTTTTGTTAGAATGAAGACCAAAATTCTCAACATACTCTCCAAAGCCCTGAAAAGACTGACCCCCGACTGTCCTTCTGGCCCCAAAGCCTCCCTCTCCCATTTCTGTACCACAGTAGCAATGGCCTGCTTCAATTTCTTGGCTCTCCCATACTTTTTCCTGATCTGCTTATTGTTCTATCTTTCTGAGGCACTCTCCCCTATCTCGGTTTTTATATACATAAAACACTTGTTCTTCAGGTTTCAACTTAAATGTTGCTTCCTTAGAATGTCTTCCTCACCAGTCTCGAATAGTAGGTACCCCATTAAAGGTCTCTATACAGTCTTGTTCCTGTACTGTATAGCAGTTATCTGAACTCATATTTATGTGGTTTTTGGAATTGCTCATTTTGTGTCTGACTTTGTCTAAAACAAAGCTCCATGTGGGCAAGATCAAGTATGCCTTGCTTCCCGTTCTGTTTTCATTTCCTAACACAGTGCCTGGTACATACTTGACTAGTAAATATTGTTGAATGAAGCCCAGTGAATATGGTTGTGTAGACTGTGCACTGCCCAGCTCCAGGGGCACTATTCACATGGACAATGATAAATATGGTGCTGCCTGGAGATGCACAACACAGAAGCCCGTATTTAATGAAAGAATAAATAATTAGGTGAGTGAATGAAATCATCAATCATTGGTGCAGAATTGCCTCATTGGGGAAAACCATATTTGATGTCTAGTATTTCCTAAAGACTAAAAAGTCCTACATGGCTGTATATGCCATCATAGATCTCTCACAGAAGCAATTATTTTGACATTTTATGTGTTCTGAATGAGATCTCTTTTGCTCTCATTTAAATTCCACATATACTTCTTCATAATCTTGAACCTGGTCCACAATCCTCTAGGTACCAGTATAAAGTCCCACTTTGGCCTTTTAATTGTACAAGGACCTCATTTTTTACTTGCAGGTGAAAAAAAGCTGAAGTTGCATTCCATTTGTGAGCCAAAGTACATTTTTAATATAGTATTTTTATTTAATGGGACCCATGAGTAATATCTGCAGTGTATTAGAACGTGCTGGTAAACTTACATACAATCATCAAGGGAAGAAAAAGGTGACATCCAAAAGAATGTTATGGATCAAGGTGTGAGAACTGGACTTCAGAAAACGATGTTTCTGTTGGTAACAACAATTCTTGGCCATGACGCCGACCTCCAAGTCTTACCACACAGCTACATTTTGTTTCTGAACTCAGGGTCCATACAGCAGAAACTGAACCATGATTATTGCTAACACTATTTTTTAATAAACTTATAAAGGGCAACAACAGCTTAAAAAATAAAATTAAAACTCTGTATGCATTTGCGTTTGTTGAACCATGGTCTCTTAAGACCAAGAATCACCATATCATTACCAAAATTTTCACCATTCATTTCAACTTGTAATTCATATTCCTACGTTCTCCCCAAAAGGCTATAAGCTCTCTGAGGATAAGACCCAAGCCTTGCCTTTGTTTTTTATCCAACTCACACATACCTGACATATAGAGGGTTTATAGGTATTGATATTCAGGGGATGGTTGAACAAAATTATTAAATCAAATGACTTAATTAAACCAGCCTTAAAATTTCATACTGCTCTAAAACATCACTAAGAGCAGAGCATTGATTAGGGCAAGTTTCTCATCTAGACTAAACCCATGAGACAGTAGAGGTGTCATGCCACACAGAAACCCCTTTAGGAATGAAGGGGTGACTCTCAGCCACTGGGAGTGCTGCCAGAAGCCAATACTTGGTTGCTGGCGCTCTTTGCAAAAAGACCACTGAAGGAGTCTTTACAACGCAGCCCAACTTCTTCCTTTGCCCACCCCAGTTCCGTCCCACTCCCATCCACAAGTGTCGCTCTCTAATAAACCTCCTGAATGCTAATATTTGTCCTAAAATCTGCTTCCCAGGGAGCACAAACTACAACCTACAACCCATGCCACTGCACTTCCAGAGAATTAAACAGAAAGGAATCAATTCAAGGAAATTCCTCCCCATTAGAGCAATCTAGTAACAGACATCATTATTATTTGAGAAGGCAACTGGATCTTAGTAGCAGCAGAGGGATGGGGCCACATTCTTCCCGTAAAACAATGGAAAGGCTCTTTCACAGCTAGGACGACAGGCAGTGTCTTCCTACTTTGCATGAGAATGCTTCTCCCAAGACCACATAAGGAATTTAGGAAATTACGGTGGTGGACACAAGCATAAACTCAATTATGGGCAGGGTCAGAGTTCTTGCAGTTTTTAATTAACCTCTAGAAAACTATTCTTCTTTAATGCTTGGTGGTTGTTTGCTTATATCCAATTCCCCAGAATATGCACAGACGACAACTCTTCAAGAAATCTCCAAGACACAGGATTAAAAAATCATGTTTCCCCTTATAAGTATTATAATGAAATAGAACTATGGGTGACACTAGTATAATTATAACTAATAAACTATTATCACAATTTGAAGATACTTTGTATAGAAGTCAGAAAACTACAGGCCGGGGAGAAATCCAGGCTTCCTGGGGCAGAATCTGCTGCACTCTATCATTTACAGATTGTCTATGACTGCTTCACACTACAATGGCAGAGTTGAATAGTTGTGACAGAGACTGTTATGACCCACAAAACCTAAAATACTTGCAATTTGGCTCTTTACAAAAAAAGTGTACTGACCTCTACATAACATTTAGTGATCCTAATAACACTACTAAATGAAATAAGGAAATGTTATTGAAGGAAAGTAACACTTTATGTATACATTAACAACAACAAAAAAGAATTATTGTCTCTGGGCATTAAGATTAAAAGTGAATTTTTGTATTTTCTACACAAAATATACATTGCTTTTGTAATAAGAAAACCAATAAATACTATTTGTATAAAAGAAGAGTATCGCTGTTTTGATTTTTGCCCTGTTATTTGTGTGTTTTTTCTTTACAATCGTTTAAGATTTTGTCATTAACTGGCTGTGTATAAAACAGCTCTGAATATGTGTATGCCGAAGGATTTGTTTTCTGACACTATTTCATGTCCAAGGAAAATATGTAAACAGCGCAATGTAGAGAAGCTTGGCCAGCTACTGGATTAAGCATTCAGTTGGTCATCAGAAGTTTTTTAAAACAACAACAACAACAACAACGCCACCCTGGGTTGTTTTTGTGACAGCTGGCTCCATTTGGCAAGCTTATACACACTATGCTAAGAAATACGGTTTATTCAGCCTCAGCTTTGTAATGCCTTCTAAATTCCCCAATCAATGTAGAAGAAGAAGCCTCTGTTTTCCAAAACCAGGCCATTTCTGGACTGTAAAAATAACACAGTGGTTATTATAATACATCTGACTATTTTTGAGCAATTCTTAAAATTTATTATTTACTTAGTTATTATTATTTTTTGTAGAGACAGGGTCTCCCTATATTGCCCAGGCTGATCTCAAACCCTTGGTCTCAAGTGATTCTCCCACCTCAGCCTCCCAAAGCACTGGGATTGCAGGCATAAGCCATGGCACCAGGTCTTAAGCAATTTTCTTAATAAACAGCAATCTCCAAGCCCAGTGCTTTATACCAGCATCTATCAGGCCTTCTTTCACAGCTTAGGACTAAGCTTTATGCAAGTTAAATAGGTGGCCAAGGGGCTACCAACCAAGATGTGGATTGGCCAGAAGTTAGGCCACCTCTCAGTCAGGCAGAGTTTTGGGTCCTCGCTCGCCAGTTGCACTGCCTCCGGAACCATGTGCATGTTCCAAAACATAATTACACTCCTAGCACCCATCTCAGTGGAAAGATATAGTTGGCACTCAATCAACGTTTGCAGAAAGACCAAAAGACTGGGCTCTTTAACCCATTAAATAAGGACTAGTACAAGAAAGTGGGAGCTGTGGCAATAAGAAGTGTTGGGAGGTAATGCATTTCACATATCAAATCACTTTGGGAAAGGATGTTTTAGAGTTGATACTAGCAGATGAATTCTATATGGTACCAAACACTTCTGATTTTAAATAATAATTTTAGGGAACTTCTTCATATAAATATAAGTTATAAGTCCACATTGATTTTTTCATTTAAATAAATATTAAATTTTACGTAGAAGTCATATTTGCAGATTCCCACACTTAACCTGACATTATATATTAATGCCACATAGAAAAAATATCAGAATATTACTGATAATTCCATTTTCTCCTATTCTCCTAGGCATTTTGGAGTAAAGTGTTTTTGTACACTGGAAGCCTGGATTTTTTGTGGGATTTTTGGTGTGGTGAGTTTTTTGGTTCTGTTTAAATTAAAGCAAGTATTACTATATTTCTGATTTGTCAACCATGGATCTGTGTGGATGCTGGAAAAATGTATATGTTAATTACTGATCTTTTTCTAGTATTAAATTAGAACAGAGTGGTCTTTAACATTTTGAAATTAATATTATTTAGCCATTTCAAATGAAAAGTCAATTATTGCCAAATCCATCCACTTTACAGATAAAATTATCTTTTCATATTCTTCCACTATGCACAAATATAGAGAACTGAGATGTAAAAGTTGCAGTTTATACTGATATAAATGCACATTATATCAATATGCATTTCTATTCAAAATACACTAATAGATTCATAAAAACAACTGCCAGACTTGACAATATGCCAACAAAGTCAGTACTTTATCGCGATTTTTATTTTCCACAAGAGAAACTTGGGGCTCAGAGAAATCAAGAAACTTACCCAAGGACACACAACCACAAAATAGCAAAGCTGGATGTGAATTGAAGTATACAGACGATAGGGCAGGTTTCTCAACCTCAGCACTATTGACATTGGAACTGGATAATCCTTTGTTTGAGGTGGAAGTGGGATGTGCTGTGCACATATTGTAGGATATTTAGCAGCTACCCTGGCTCCTACTCATTAGATGCCAGTAGACCTTCTCCCCTTGCCTCCAAGTTGTAACAATCAAAAATGTCTCCAGAGATTGCCAAATTTCCCTGGGGGGCAAAAATCACCTCTGGTTTAGAACCACTGCCTTAGAGCTCCTCTCTTAAGCACTATGCTTTCCTGCCTGCCTTTCAATACACGCCAAGGTCATCCTTAAAGAATGGGCCCGCAGCAAGCTTGTCACAGTTTATGCACATCTGGGCCTCAGCCAATTTAGTTTCACCCTTATTTTACTTAGGAAGGAAATACGGGTACCCACAATCTGGGGTGGTTTGGGATTTGTACCCAAAGCTAGAATTAATTAAAAAAATAATGAATTGCCCTGCTCTCATTACCAGAAATCTGAGCTAGAACTGGATCCATGTGCTGGGGGATGAGATTGTTCAAAAGGGAGGGCAGTGGGAAGACTGACGAGCTCAGAGTACTCATGATTTCACTTAGAATTAATTTGATGAAGAAGTAGAATAAGAATTGCAAAGTCATCAAAGATGATGGCTTTTCCTTTATGAGCCTTGGCGCCAGAACAAAGGAGCTTATTTTTGTGGTTTTTTAGATTTTCAGAATAAAGGGAGTAAAAATGTTTAGGTAATGTTTGGATGGTTTGGGGACTGTACGTACATTAGCGATAGGTCAATTAATATCCGAACAGTTCAAAGAAGCAATTATTTTAATTTATAAATCACTTCAGAGGTAGGGAGCTGCCATCCATTAATGTGGTTTTTACAAATAAGAGTGCTCATGGTTGTGTGCATTTGTGTGTGTGTTTCTACCCATGTCATTCTATCTGGCCTGAGTTTTCCGACCAGATTGCATACCTCTGTGATTAATGTATTTGTCTCTAGAGCACTGCCAAACACATAAAGCATCGAATCTGCAATTTGACCCTTGGCTGAGACCACCCTATTTTTCGAGTTTTCACTATGCTGAAAGGTACTACCATGCACAATGTTGCTTCCAGAATGACCTTCTTACGTTACACTCTAAATGGCAGGGTCTGTGAGCTAAGACTCCCCAGGGGGGTTACAATGCCTCTTGGTAATCATGCAACAGGGAGAGAGGGCCAAAGTGATTTCTGGGCATGGTGGGCCTAGCAGACACTTTGACAGCTGGTGAAAAGTCTCCAAGTGGCAACTTACAGATTTCCTTTAAAACTATGTAAAGCTTCCCTTTATTGTATTTTTTAAAATTACTGAGTGACAACCAAGTACCAAGCCCCATGCAGTAGAGGTAAGCAAGACAAATGCAATTTGATGGGGAAGGCAAACTAGGAAGCTGAAAATGATGGTATAGCCTGAGTTCCATAATGGGCAGAGTAAAGGTACCAGAGAAGCCCAGACTGGAGAAATTGTGGCTGGGAAGCTTCCAGAAGGAAGTGACATTTACTTCAAAGCTGAAAGATGAATCGGTGTTCATTTGTTGAATTGAGGGTGTGACTGTGGATGGAGGTATTCCAGGCAAAGGAAAAAGTATGTGCAAAGACCCAGAGGCAAGGGAGAACAGGGCAAATTCAGGAAATGGAAGGAAAAGAGGCTGGAATCCAGAGATAAAGGGAAGTAAGGGATGCAGTGGAGCCAGAGCTATGAGTACAGACAGGACTGTAAAAGATTTTCTGTTATGGCAAGGAGTTTGAATTTATCCTCAGGGCATTGGCATGTGATGACAGTATTTTAAACTGGGAAATAATATAGTCAGATTGGTGGAAACCAATAGGTGGAAAGTAAAGTGGCAGGGGAAGAGGTGAGGGACTGGGGCAGGGAAGGTGGCATGTGGCTTCCATCAGTGAGTTCAAGACCTGGAAAGAAGGAGCTTGTAATGGTATTTAGTAGAACTGACAGAATTTAGTTGAGACTAAAATCTCTAGTTAATAATAAATTCACTAATAACTTTTTCCATTATTTGTGTTCTTTCCTCTTTTAACTCAGGGTACTTCTATTAAAAAAAAAACTCCAAAAGACAGTTATAGAGTCTATATTTATGTCCTTGGTTTCATTAATCACAAATTTCAAGCACTTACTGGGCACCTACTACATGCCTGGTGCTTTTCTAGGTGCTGATGAAACTACAGCCAACCAGAGACCTTTCCTGCTTTCAGGGAGCTTTCATTTTAATAATGGAGACAGACAGTCATAGAAAAACAAAGCACAGGTTTCCAAACAGCAACCAGTGCTGTAAGGATGAGAAATTATAAGGGCATGTGAAGGATCATGACCAGGAGAGAGGAAAGACTCTGAAAAAGACAGTTCAGTTAAGACAGAATCCAAGATGAGCTAACCCTGAGAAGTGGGGAATTTATTCCAGCAGAGAGAACAGCAAAAGCCTTGAGATAGGAATGATAATGACCTTCTGGAGAAATTGAGAACTGAGGGAAGCATATTATGGCAAACCGTGTGAGCCATGGTCAGGTGTCTAGATGCTATTCTGAGGGTAGTTAGATCTTGGAGTCAGTAACTTTTGTGATTAGACATGATCAAACCCATTCCAATGGCTGGAAAAAATAAATTTATTTGAGCTGTGACACATTCAGTGATGAAAATATGTTATCATGGGATTTCTGCTTTCTACCTCCAGATGATAAACCATTTGGTGCAATGCATTTCATGGGGAGGACAGACCAGAAGGACTGAGTAGCAGTTCTCAATTGGGACAATGATTACGCCTAAAGCCCAGGCTGCTGGGCACTGGCCAACTGTCCAGGCCATTTTTCCAAGGAAGAGCCAAACAATGCTCAACACCCAACCCTCCACTTAAAGGAAACATTTCCAATCCAAGTAGGACTTATGCTGTGTGCTGGCCAGCTGCCTCGTCTGTAATTAATTCAGTTCTTTAATCACATGCTAAATGTTTAGGCAACTGAAATAATGAGGAGAAGATCATCCCAGGACCGTGTATGTTCCAAGGACCCCCTCTGTTGCATTGCCAACTCTCTTCCTGTGAGTGCAGAATGGCAGTAAGAGCGTGCGTTTACCAGCAGATGGGTGTAGGTGCTCACATGGGTCCACTTCTTACTGGTTGTGTGACCTCAGGGACAGAACTTTACATCTCTCGGCCTCAGTTTCCCAAGCCTATAAAATGGAGATAATAATACTTGGCTAATACAACCTGTGATGAGAGAGCTCAGGAAACTCTGCTCATACCCTTCATAGAGTAGATGTTTTCACATCACATGGCAACTCTGCTCCATTGGACTCCACTTTTTCAGCAGATAACCTCCAAATAAAGCATGGACATTTCTTGTACAGCCACTGTCTTCAATGGGAAATGAGAGCTATTAACTTGGCTTCATTTTTATCATCACCAAAGGACAGTTCATCAAGGCACTGTTTCTCAAGAAAATCTTGAGCTTCTCTTTCTGATGAAAGGCCTACCAAAAGGCCTACCTAAAGGCTGTTGTTTGTTATTGAAGTACCTAGTAAAATTTTGAAATGCAAAATCAGATGGAGTGGAGTAGGAGGAGGTTGAAAGAAAGAATTCTTAGAGACATTAAATTATATCTGACTCATCTTTTACAGGTTACATCATATTGTTTTGAAAACATTATCACAGTATTACAGAATGTTTGTGAATATACCATTATCTTTTTGTATTCCAGTGGCATTATTTCATCACATGAAAATCAAGAATGTTGACTACTGTGGAAAACAGGTTAATAGCTTAGCTTTCTGCTTTGAACTTAATTTATTTTGAAATTTTTCAAATAGTTATTTTTGGGAGGAGGAAGGTAAACTTCAGTACTAATACTTTCTACCTTTTCCTTCAAAGTTATGTTTCATGGTAGTTAATCTCAGTAAACCGAGGCAGTGGGATGCCATGTGACATTGGAAAGCATATAGGTGGGGACCTTCTTTGCAATTAACTGCATGCTTCATGTGATTTGGAAATAGAGTTGCTTCGTTGACATCTTGGGCTCTAGAATTAGAAAGACAGGTTTGAAACTATCATAATACTCTAAGAAAGGGATTGGTAGTAGTGGGAAACTGCCAGGGGAGGAAGGCGGTGGGATTGGCAGAAGTGGGAAACTGCCGGGGGAGGGAGTGGTAGACCTCATCAACAAGGATGCCTACATAATGAACATTTGTATACCTAACTCTGAATTGTACGCCACATATTTAAAATTAAAAATTAAAAAAAAAGAAAGATGGGGTCGAGTTCCAGCTCTACCTTTTCCCAGTTCTTTGATCTCTTGACAAATTATGCATTTCTAAACCTCAGCTTCCTTATCTGTAAAACTGGGATAATAACAATAATCAGGTAATAGTATTTACCTTAAAAGTTGCAATTTGATTTAAAATTTCTAAGCCCCACAACAAAACTTAGAATAGAACCTTGTACACAGTAAGAGTTCAGAAAAGCAGTAACCTTTATTAACACCAATTAACTATGTTAACTTTTTGCAGGCTGCTTTACCAAACTAGACTTTAAATTGCTCATTAGTAAAATAGAGGAGTTGGACTACAATCAGTGTTTCCCAAATTTAATCTTTCTTACACAGCCTTCACATTTTTGCCATTTTGGGAGAAAATATCTCAGCAATATTGCCTTGAAAACAAAAATTCATACAGATATTCAGTATATCTGTAAATCTGTACATTTCAAATACACCTGTAACTTTACACAGGGGCACTGACTTTAATAGCATCAAATATAATACCACCCATTCTTCCAGTGTGTTATTATAGAAGATCCTGTCTCTGAAGGATTGACCCATTCATGGGCATGTCTGGGTACCACACCTGTACCAAATAGATGATAAGTACTCTGTATACCCTAGGCTTATCTGAAGCAATCATAGCTAGTTGTCTTTCTGTTTTAAATAAATATTAATATAAACACATGTGAAACCAATAGTATGAGCAGGAGCAGACAGCCTGCATCCAAATTCCAGTTCTGCCACTTGCTAGCTTTGTGATGATGGACAAGCACTTTAACATCTCTGTGCCTCAGTTTCCTCATCTGCAAAATTAGGGAATGAGAGTTCAATCTACTGAAAGTGCTATCGTGAGATTTTAGATGAATTAGTAGATGTAAAATGCTTAGCATAGTGCCTGGTACCAGCACTATGCCTACCTACATAGGCAAATATATCACACTTTAATGAGCACCGTGTTGGATCATCTCGATATTCCCTTTGGGCTCTGAAGTCTTTAAGGAGTTGAGTCAGAGATCTGGCTCCTAATTCTCCAAACATGGAGTGGAGTAGACATTTAATGTGTCTGGCTCCAATTTCTCCTCCTATAAAATTATAATACTCTTTCCCTCTAGGTACTTTCTAAATGTGGTAAGGTCTATTATGGGTCTGCATTTGAACAGCTTGAACTCCCCCAACACGTGACAGGCAGCGATCCTATTGTTAACGTGTAGCCTTGTGACACTTTAGCCTGAGTAGAGGATCAGTGTGAGAACCAAATGTTGCTTGGTGACTCTTGACTGCTTAAGTAAACCCACAAGAGAACAGAAAGACATTTCTCTTGTTAAGGCTTTCCCGCCAAGAACATTGAAGAAAATTAGACATAACATGAATTCCATATGTCCAAATATATTACTATCCCATTTGGTCATGAAAAAATAAGTCTCTCTGGCCTACCATATTTGAAACCAAATCATTTATATCTCAGACTCAAATCCTTCCTCTAAATCTTCACACACCTGCATCATGTTGACATCCAAAATAAGCATGATTCATTGAAACATGTGAGATTTCTGACTAAAAATAAGCTCCTTGAGGATAAGGAAATCTGTGTGCCCAGAGACTAGGAGCAAAATACGCAGACAAGCTAGTGTGGCAGAGATTCCAGCCTTAGTATGTACTGGGAGAAATTTAAGGGGAACAAATCAAGTGTTTAAATTACTCAAGTAGAATTATTGTGTGCTTAATTATTAGTCTTACTTGAGAAAGTTTTTTGTAAATCCCAGTGAACTGGTAATTACACCCTTAGACACACTGCAGAAAGTCGTCACAGACCACAGAGCCCCTGTACCTTTCAGCCTGAATGTGGTCAAGTTTCGCTCCGGGTAATAGACAAGTTTCTGTGTCAGAACTATAAGTGAGTGAACAAATCCAAGCTAAGGCAACACAAAGGGATAAGCTGGCGTGAGCCAGATGCTGTGCATACAGTTCCATGCAACACTGTTTTTGTCCAGCTTGAAAAGTGATGCTCCACAGTTAAGAGAATATGTATGATTTGCTTTCCCTTCATCTGTCATCCAGCTGATTACCTTGGGAACCGTCATTCCCTCATCAGAGATTATCTTATTTTCTGGATCCATTGACATGTTTCCCACAACCATGGTTGTGGTTATAGTCTGTCCATGTCTTTTTTTAAAAATTTTAATTGTAAAGATGTGGGATACAATTCAGGGTTAGGTATACAAACAATGATCATGCAGGTACCCCTGTTAATGAGGTATGCCCTTCCCTCCCCTAGCAGTTTCCCTCAACTGCCAATCCCACCCTAGTCTGTCCATTTCTAACAAAACTTTAATTTTGTATTTATTATTACTTTTTCTCTATTTCAATATCCTGAGGGGGTAAAAATAGTTTTTGGTTACATGATTGCACTGTATAGTGGTGAAGAAGTCTGGGTTTTAAGTGTACCCACCATGCCCACCAAAATTTTGGAATCTTTTAGATAGAGAAATTATAGTATATAGTATATGCTACTAAATTAAAATCCAGCCAACTAAATTCGGTTTCATATTGAGTTATGGCTCCTCCAGTACCTTCTCTTCCAAACCAAATCCATCTTAATGACTTTACTCAGTAACTAGTTAATAACATTCATTATTAACTAGGATGAGTCCATCTCTCAGTTCCACTGCATCATCCTTTCACCAGTTTCCTTTCTGAGATGATCTTCTTCACTCTTCCCACCCTGCCTTGGCCTGGGTAGGTGAGACTGTGAGGTGTCAACAGGTATCAGGTTCTTAACTGATTCTAGTTCTTCAGAGCTGCCTGAACCACCCTTCTAATAAAATTCTATTTTGCTTAAATTAGACAAAATCTAATTCTGTCTCTTGTACCCAAACAACTTCATCTAATATAAGAAACTAACGAAAATGTCATATATAGCATATATAACATATATAACATAATATTATACATATATATAATTTATTGAGAATGTACCATGCTAGGCGCTATTCTAAGCTCTTAACAGGTAGATATTCTTCTATGTTACAAGTTTATGGAGATTATGGAACTACCTCTCTCTGCCCATACTTCAGCACTTCCATTCCTATATCCTGGTCTTTTTTTTGTTTTTCTTTCTGTTTTTCAACGCATGTCTCTCTTTCCTATGTACCTTATAATTTTCTTATTAGGTTTATTGTCTGTGTCCCCTCGGTAGAATGTAAGCTCAGTGAGACATCACAAATGCCTAGGACAGCCTCTGGCACATGGCATGGACTCAATAAATATGTTTCATTAATTAATTAGCTAATTAACTAATGAGCTACATTCCGTTACTTAATTTATTACGATTATTCCTTTAAATCCACGAGGTGCTCCAACTAGCCTTGCAGGCCCTGCATAGGTAAAATGTTTGTTCTCCTCTCTAAAGCTTTTTAAGTATGGGCTAGATTTTCACATCTGTTCTCTTGCTCGGCAACAGGGGACTAGATCAAATGACCTCCTGAGAGTGGTCTAGCCCTTGACATTCTAATTTTATTCCACTTAAAGGCCCTAAAAGTAATTTGTGAAGAAATTCTTTTCCTCTTCCTCTGCCCAATTGGAGTGCACATTTATCTAATTATTTCCTTGGTAGAGTGACCTAGCTTTAAGGAGCACGATGTCAGCTCTCGTGCATTTCTCTAAGCATTCACTTTATAAAACTAAGAGACTAAAGACTCAGCTCTCTAGGGAATTAAATTGCATTCAAATAAGATTAAGGATTTTTGACTCACAAAAGCAAGGACAATCAGAGGCTGAGAATTGTTCAGTTGTTCAACTGTTCAGCAAACTAATCCAGACATGTTATTCGCAAAGGGACTCAGAATTGGTCAGGGCAGAAAAATGTCTGTGAAGGGATGGGCAGGCTGAATGGGCAGCCTTCCTCCTCCTAGGACTGAAACCTGTTCCCCATTTCCTAGATGGTGAATATGTTTGGTTTCTAAATGTAGTGGATTGCGGTTCAATACCTTCCCACTGAACTCCGCGAGAGCCTTAGATTTGGTCTTGCAAGTCATGCCTGGTGGTTAGTTAGTTCCTCTAAAGAAGCCCTGGATTGGTGAAGTAGTGTCAGTGGAGAAACAGGGCTAATGTGGGTCTAAGGAAGTTTGTCTGTCACCCATTAATTTGGAGCAAGATTACATTTTTTCTTTTTCTTTTCTTTTTCTTTTTTTTTTTTTGAGTCAGAGTCTCACTCAGGTTGGAGTGCAGTGGCATAATCATGACTCATTGCAGCCTCAACCTTCTAGCCTCAGGAGATCCTCCCACCTCAGCTTCCTGAGTAGCTGGGACTACAGGCGCACACCACCATGCCCAGCTAATTTTTTAAATTTTTTGTAGAAATGAAGTCTCCCTCTGTTACCCAGGCTGGTATTGAACTCCTGGGCTCAAGCAAACTCCTGCCTTGGCCTTCCAAAGTGCTGGGATTACAGGTGTGAGCCACCACACCGAGCCATGGAGCAGAATTTCTTAAACTTTTATGGGCTATAGACACCTTCTCAGAATAATATTTTAAAATGCATAAAGAGACAGTATAAGATTGCAAAGAAAACTACTTACATTGAAATACATTTGCCACAATATTTTTCTTCAAAAACAGGTTAGTAATACATAAACTTATTAACACACTAAATATCAAGGGTTACTGATAGGACTGAGAGAGACTATAATTTTAAATGACAGTTTGAAGTATCACAACAATGTGATATGAAAAATGCCTCAATTTATAGAAGTGCTCAAGTCACAGGTATTGCTAATACTTCTGTGGTTTGTTGCCTGCATTTGCAATTGAAGAAAATGCTAAATTTCTGTTAGATGTGAATAAAAATAATGATGTAATTTTTCTTCCCATTCAAGTTCCTGGACGTCCCAGGTGAAGAATTTCCAGCCCAGGTGAAGAACTCTTGATATAGACATTGGAGTGACAGAGTTCATGAAGACTCCGCACTAAGCAGCACACCCAACTTCACTTTGAGATGCCTGTGCTTGTTGACATTTGTTCTAACTATTCCCAGTCCACTAAGCAAAGGTTCCTGTTGGCTCAGGTCAGCAAGAACACTTGAAAAGTTGGAAAAATATCAGTAGCTGCCATGTGTCTTTTACGCCTCTTTAGATTGGCCCCACGTTGCCATAGTAGGTCAGTATGAGTTCTGGCATTGGGATGACCAACTTGTCCTGATTTGCCCAGGACTGTCCCTGTTTTCAAACAGGACGTCCTATCCTTCAGGAAACTCTCAGTTTCTGGCAAACCTGGATGGTTGGTGGATGCTTGGAGTCAGAAATAACAATATGATCTTGGTCAACATACTTACTTTTCCGAACCTTAGCATCTTTTTTTTTTTTTTTGAATTGGAGTCTCACTCAGTCGCCCAGTCTGGAGTGCAGTGGCCGCTTCCGGCCATCGCAGCCTCGACCTGCTGGGCTCCGGCGATCCTTCCGCCTCACCCTTTCGAGCACCCGGAATTACAGGCATGCTACCACGCCCGGCTGATTTTTCGATTTATTGTAGAGATGAGGTCTCGCTGCCCAGGCAGGTCTCGAACCCTCAGGCTCAAGCAATCCACTCATCTCAGCCTCCCAAAGGCACGGGATTACAGGCTGAGCCACCGAGCCCGGCTAGCATCTTAATCTCAGAATAGGAATAAGAATACCTTTCTCACAAGGTTGTGATAAGAATTAAATGAAGATATACATAAAACACACACATATGTATACATATATACATCAAATATACATGAGGATATATATATATATATATACACACACATACATACATCACATATATAGGCACATATGCATCAAAAGTTCAGCACAGTGTAACATTAAAAGTACTCAAGAAACAGTGGCCGTTATTGTCATTGCTGCTGTTATTATGACTCATTTCCCCCTCTCCGCCCCTACTGCCTAGTAAGAGTCTCACCTTCCCGTATGCCTGTATAAATGGCATGCAGTCTTTAGACCCCTCTGAAAGTCCACTTTTTCATGAAGAACTTGCTAACATCAAATGCACTGATTAAATAATGTATTGAGTTGAACCATATGAAAGTGACAGTTTTGTGGAACAAAAAGTCAAATACTGATGATGGCATACAGTTTAACCTAATGTGTGACACACCGAGGGCCTGGCATGCAGAAAGCTGTCTATAAATAAGAGTTTTCCTTCCTTAATGCTTCTGAGGCACATGGGCCTCTCCTGAATTCATTCTTCTACAATCATCTCAGAATTTCAATGCAAATTCAGATTTCATATCATTATATTCTTTTCAGTTAAGATAATTTATTAAATGCCTGAGTAAAATGACTTTTAACATGTCATAAACCGTATATAAAAAAATTCACACCCAGGCTCGGTGGCTCAGCCTGTAATCCTGCGCTTTGGGAGGCCGAGGTGAGTGGATTGCCTGAGCCCACAGGTTCGAGACCTGCCTGGGCAAATTGGCGAGACCTCATCTCTACAATAAATCAAAAACTAGCCGGGTGTGGTAGTGCGCGCGTGTAATTCCAGCTACTGGGAAGGTTGAGGCGGGAGGATCACCGGAGCCCAGCAGGTCGAGGCTGCGGTGGCCGAGAGTGGCCACTGCATTCCAGTCTGGGCAATAGAGTGAGACTCCAAGTCAAAAAGAAAAAAAAAAATCACAAATCAGAAAAAAAATATTTAGTTTTGTCACTATGTTTGCTCCATTGTATATCCCTTGCTTTTTGGCCACAGATACTATATTGTATTATTCCTTTATTATCTCATGTGCACATATCTTGGACATAATCCTGACCATGTAATATTCTCCTGCATCTTTTACAATTTCCAGTGTTAGAAAGAAACACATTAATTGTGGCCTATTGGAAAAGGGGCTTTAAATGTCATAGAAACTAAATGGAAAATTTACATAACTAGGGATTGGATCTCAAAGGAACATCATTAAGAAGAAGGCCCCAACTATATCTCTGGAGCAGCACTCCCCAGCGTAGTGGCTACTAGCCTCAGGTGGTTACTGAGCACCTAAAATACAGTTAGGCTGAATTAAGATGTGCTGCAATTAAAAAAAGAGTTGCTGGATTCAAAGACTTCGTAGTTAATAAAGGATATAGAAAATATCATTAAAATATATTATTAATAGTTTTTATACTGATTACATACTGAATAAGAATTTGGATATAGTGGGTATGATGGTATCCGATATCATCATAAATCTAGAATATATCCAATAATACAAAAAAAATTGAAATAAACTTCACTTCTTTTGGTTTTGTTTAATGCAGCTACTAGATCATTTAAAAATTCATATGTGAGACAACCCAAATGTCCACCAATAGATGAACAGATAAACAAAATGTAGAATATACATTCGAGAGAATATTATTAGCCTTAGAAAGAAATGAAATTTGGATACATTTTACAACATGGATGAGCTTTAAAAACATTATGTTGAGTAAAATAATACAGACACAAAAGACAAATATTGTATGATACTACTATATGAGGTACCTAGAACAGGCAAATCCATAGAGAAAGAAAGAACAGATGCAATGGGGTAGGGGAGAAGGGAATGGAGAGTTATTGTTTAATGGGTGAAGAGTTTTTGTTTGGGGTAATAAAAAAGTTCTGGAAATAAATCAATTGTGGAGATGGTAGCACAACATTGTAAATGTACTTAGTGCCCTGAATTATACACTTAAAAGTGGTTAAAATGGTAAATTTTATGTTATGAATATTTTATTACCATTTAATAAAAAGTTCGTATGTGGCTCATATGTGAGGCTCACAGTATATTTCTATGGGATAAAACTACCCTAGAGCTTAACAAAGGGCCAGACCAACATGCTCTTCCATCTGCAATCCTGGTGGTGTTTGAGAACTCTGCCTTTGCAGTCAGAGGACCTTAGGACTTGAGTTCTGACTGGCTAAAAATCGTTGGGCAAAGTCAGAATCTCTAACAATCTTAGTTTCCTCGTCTGCAAAATGAGGATTATAAATCATATCTCATAGGATTGTTAAAAGAAAATGTACATAGAACAGCATAAACACAAGGTGATACTGAATGAACAGTACTCACTGCCACTGTACATGAAAGCGAGACCTTCCATTTTTACCAAGACCCAGCTGTTTTGTAAATGTCTGAGGAACAACCCAAAAGGCTCAACAGCATCCTACTTAGCGGGGTAAAAGTTTAATCAGTAAATGCAACCCCCTTTCTGGGGACTGTGGAAAACAAGTCCTGTTTTACCTATAGAAATAGCATTCATCTTACAACCTCCCTTCCCTGCTGTCCACAGGTATATAGCCACAGACATATCCTCATGTGATATAGGCTTTCCTAACAAATTTTTTGTTGAGCCAAGTATGCTCTTACAATAACTAAGATTATAGAGGCAATAAGGTTAGGGACAGACCACTCAAAATTTACCTACCCTCAAAACCAGAGCACTAATAAAAATGCTCACTGGAAACCAACCCAGGCAGGCAACTTAGCAGGACTGAAGGCTGCTGCAGTTGCTCTTAAAAATGCACTCACACACACGTACACATGTACAAATAAAATGGAGATGCCAGCAGTACCTTAGCTACAGTAGGGCTGGCAGGTACAAATGGAAATGGAGCTCTAAGCAGTGGGGCTGCCATTGAGGTGGGCACAGGAGGCAGTGCACCCTGCTGCTGGCTGAGAAGCTGGGCAAGGCTGGGGGTGCCCATCTCTGGAGAAGAAGCCCCAGGGATGGAAACGTATACTAAACTATTCTTCAAAAACAAAAAAAGGTCTCCTGCTGCCAACACAGCAGGCCACGCTGAGGACATATTCCTCTCTTGCTGAAGTTTTCAGTTGGACTTCTGCTAGTCTAGTTCCCCTTGCCTAGGGAAAATAAAATCACATGTGAACCAATGTCTTCTGCATTAGACAAATGGTATTCCCTCCCTCTCTCCCTCACTTTGTTTGTTTTTTGGAGTCTTACTTTTGCCCAGGCTGGAGTGCAGTGGCAGGATCATGGCTCACCACAGCTTTGACCTCCTGGGCTCAGGTGATCCTTCTGCCTCAGCATCCTGAGTAGGTGGGACTACAGGTGCGTGCCACCATGCCTGGCTAATTTTTTTTTTTTTTTGTAGTGGTGAGGTCTCAGTATGTTGCCCAGGTTGGTCACAAACTCTTGGCCTCAAGTGATCCTCCCGCCTCGACCTCCCAAAGTGCTGGGATTACAGGCATAAGCCACCGTGCCTGGCTGACATTCCCCTATTATCGTAACAGATGGGTTAATTCATGTTACAGAATCATACATATCATTCATGCCAAGGACAGTGCTAAGTATGACCCTATTTAATATTCACAATACCCCTATGCAACTGGTGTTATTATGCCCATTTGAAAGTTGATTACCTTGCTTAAAAATCCCACAGGAGCTTTTGGATTCACATTAGGTCTGTTTATCTCAAAAACCATCCTCTTCACCACCACACTGTATTTCCTGGTCATTTTGGCCACTTGAGTTATGACAAATGTGACCACGTTCCTTAACAGATTTTAAGTTCAGCCTTGCTTCAGCTCATCCCTCCACATAACCGCCCTTGTCATTTCTAGATTCACTGTTAACCAGTATTAGTGAAGGTAGGTGAAGTGAGTCAGGCATATCTTTCTCTAAATACTTGGAGGAAGTAGAAGGTGTATATCATCATCTAAGGTCTCTAACTCCGAGGCTATTAATGAGTTTATCTCCTGTCAGGTATGAACATGAAACTTGTTAGGCTGTGAGTTTTTTGTGTTCTACTAAGGTTTTAAATGGTGAGATAAATAGAAGTGCATCCGAACAGAACTGGATATATGCCCCAACAATCTATTAGTTACTATTAGGATTCAAAATATGCACACAAGTCTTGAAAGCTAGCAAAAGTCTGATGGAGAGAGTCGTAGATAAAATTCAGAACTTGTTTCCCATCCTGGGATGTTTGGTGAATAGAGCCATACTGGTCATTAGGATATTGAATATTTCTGTAGCAGTGAGTAAACAGCCATTGCCCAAGCCCTCCAGGTTTTCCCCTCTACCACTTTAGTTTTCCTGGCTTCTCCCTAAACCTTCTTCAATTTTGAATAAAATGCCTCCCTTTCTAAGGTGAATCTTCAGCTGGCATCCATGCTCAGTGGCCAGTAACTCTACCACACTGCTCATTAAATATTTTCAATATTTCCTCTGCCTGATTCTCATACAATAGCTAAAGAATTTGCTTGAGACTTCAGTGCCTCATCTTTATATTGACGGGTTAGGAAATGTAGAGGGAAATGAAGAATTGGAAAATGACCTGACTCTATTGGGTGATTCATCTATTGTTTGAGCATAGAAATATATATTTTTAAAGAGTTCAAATTCATTATTTAAAGTCTCTAAATCAAGGGTTGCAAAGTCTTGTGGACTGACAAAATTTGGCCTACAGGTGAGATTTTTTTTGTTGTTGTTGAATGATCCGGAGTGTATAAAAATACTGAATTCAAACAATAAGCCAAAAAAAAAAAAAAAAAAAAGGTGGTTCATCACAACTCATCTCTACCCCTTTATCCTGTGCTATACCTCACTTGGACATTTGGAATCCCAGCTTGCTCCCTGTTTGAACCTCTGTTCTAAGTGCATATAATACCATATGAAGGGGACCAAAAAAAAAAACAAAAAACCCAGAATTATTTTTTTGTAGGGTAGGCCCCTTATAGTACAGGCTTCCCCTACTAGTAGGTAAGTGTTCTAGGAACCTGCTGATATTCGTATACCAGATAGTGTTGTGTGAGAGGCTGCATTCAGCTTCAGTAAATTTTCTTTCTTTCTTTTTCTTTTTCTTTCTTTCTTTCTTTCTTTCCTTCCTTCCTTCATTCTTTCTTTCTTTCCTTCCTTCATTCTTTCTTTTTTTTTTTTTTTTAGATTCTTTCAATACATTGACCCATTTCATGATGGGTGATATATGAGCACACCTGCCCATACCATGCTGGGTGTTCAGTAGTTTTTGACCAAAAACAGCATCACCCCATGCCCCTCCCTCCCTATTCACTCAGTCTTACCCCGGACAACTTTTTTTTTGTTTCACTGGATGAAAAAAATCCTCAAAGGGAAATGTATTGCTGATGTGGAAGAGGTGAAACAAAAAATGTCAGAAGCACTAAAAGCCATCTAAATTGACAAGTTCAGAAACTGTTTTGAGCAGTGGAAAAAGCATCTCGATAGGTATATTGCATCAAACGGTGAGTATTTTGAAGGTAAATGCAGTTTAAACATGTAAGAATAAATACAGAATTTTTTATAAATAAATTCCAGGTTTTTTTCGGTTCCCCCTCATATCGGTTCTGGTAGTGTTTACTCATCGATGTAGGCCGACACCCAGCATGCGGTTTATGACTTGAGTTATGATGTTTCTATTTGATGTTGAGAAACGGCTATGCGAAGTTACATTCAGAGGTAGCCAATTAAGATTAATTAACCATCTTACCAGACTTACACAGGTCTAATTAGATTTGATTCATCTTTAATTTTATTACCAATGAGCATATCTGGATGATTATTTTAGGTCTTCTTAACTTCACAGCAGGCAAATGATCATCTCTTCCCTTGGGCTTTTTCCCCTCTCCCCATTTAAAGAATGGGATGGTGACTCATCCCAAAGAGTCTATGTTCTCTTTAAGTCTTCATGCCATTAATTGAAGTCCATTTGAGAGCTGAGGATGGAATTTGGGGCACTGGGGTAGATTCTGGCTTTGGGCCACCTCCCTGGATTATTCATGTGGAGCCAGGGTTGGTGAGTATCCAGCGACAGAGATCCAAATTCAAGGCCAAGGGGGAAAGACACTGGTCTGAAATAATTGCAGAAACCACCACTGGCGCCACTGACTTGGAGGCGCCAAGTAGAACCACATGACTTCAGCTTAGGTCCAGGTGCTCCTTGACCCACTACCCAGCACTCTTGTGTTAACTATGAAAGGAGCTCCCAGGAACCAAGATGTTTCTTCAACTTAGTGTAAACCTGGTCCTTTGAGTCACTCCTCTCAACCACCCTGCAAGAGGTTTTAGAAAGCCTTGGGATTTTTAGAATAAACAGCAATCCCCAACCTCTAATTTTCCTTTTGCTGCACTCTTGTAATTATCCTACTGGTGTTAAGTCGACTGCATGTTTTTAGTATCTTTACTGAGTACCTATTATGCATAAAGTACTGTGAATGTCCTGGTAGGGGGACACAGAGGGGAACAGGACACAGAGTCTGATCTTCCAGCATGGTAAGTTTCATTTGGAGTCACCTGAATAGTGGAGTTGGGAGGAAAGTCTTCAGGAGAATTCTAAGGATTCAGTGAGCATCAGTAGGAGAGAATGCTGTGATCGAGTCATAATGTCTACTTGGCAGAGCAAGGGAAGGTGGCAGAATATCCTCCCTGATCAACAGCTTAATAAGGGAGATAGCACTCTTGAAATCACACACTTGTATATAATCACATACAGAACAGAGAAAAGTAATCACTACAATTTACTTTGTACCAAATGCAAGGCCTTAGGTAGGTGCTTAATAAGCAGTTATCTTCATTTCTTAAAAATACTTGACTTTGGTTCATCTTGGTCACTAATAATTGTTTTTATACCTTGAATTTGACTGACACAGTTTTCATGGTTATCTCAGCTCTTGATGCAAAGATACAAATTCTTACATTTTTATAGTGTGGAATAGGAAGAGTGAACTAGCAATTAGAAGACTCAGATGCTCGTAAGCCATTTGACATTTACAACCCCAGTTTCCAAAATGTAAAATGTTGGGAACAACGTGATGATTTCTCAAGTCCCTTTCAACTCTGCAAGCCTTATCTCATTTCACTGATGTGTGGATGGACTTAACAAAAAATGGTTGACAGAAAATGACCCAAACCATATGCATTTCCCCCTTCTATAAATATCCAAGAGACTTAATTGCTTGCTGTCATCCTGAGAAAGGAAGGGGATAGCGCTGAAGTGACCCCATGCAAGCCATCTGGGTAGATTTTGGAAACTCCTAGGTTTGGGAAGATACAGTCAGGAAAGTTGCCTAGGGTACAATGACCTCAGTACATAGAGTAAAACCAGAGAGTTATTTGTCTCTAGTAGTTGTGACCAGGTCACTGAAGGTATGTGGGGAGAATATGTTCTGATAAAGGCTACAAAATTCTTAACACTTTTAATTATGTTTGGGGCACACAGCATTATAGAACCAGCTGAGTCGGCATTATTGAAAACCTTGTCAGCTGCCAGTCAGTGGCCCAGCCAGCCAAGGAAGCTCTTGGGAAAGTTTGCTCATTTCTTTATTCAGGCTGTTTGTCCATCCATGTAATTTTAGGAGTGTTCTTTCGAACAATCCAACAGCCGTTAATCCTAACAAACAATTAATTCCAGACTATCCTTCATCACATAATAGTTAGACTAGAAGACAGTAGGGACCCTTCTAGTTCTATTTTTAAAATCCTTTCCAGAATATTGTTTTGAAGAAAGATGGGAGCACTTGATATGTGGAAGTAGAAAGAGATATTCATTTTTTCAGATGAACATTCTAGATATTTTTCCTTAGTACTGTGTTGGAAAATACATTAAAACATAAAGACCTAGAGGATATTGTATTTTATTGATTTGATTTGGCTGCATGTTTATATTTGAGCTGAAACAGCAATTCCTTAGGTTAAATAAGAAAGGTTTTAGAAGCTGTAACATTCTAAGCTTAACATTCATTTCTGTAGGTTAGAGGAAAGGAATTTGCATCACTTAGTGGGTAACTACTTATGTTCTAACTGAAGGGGAAAGGAGAAAACCCAAAACTTGCTTTGGTAAAGCCACCTATTGATATTTTTGTCAGGGTCAACAGTTCGTGTTTCAGAATGTCAGGAGACATTCTGAAATGTAAGGAGAGGCTAGCTTATGGTGACATGTTTAATGTAGCAACTTAGAGTCCGATGGTATTCCATTAAAAGACAACTCCTTGGTGTTGAAATGTGTTTGCAGATGGAAAGTTTGGCTCCCCTCAAGAAGTCTTTTGAAGAAATAGTATCTGATGCAGGAATGCAAGTTTTATTTCCCTAGTCTTCACATTCTGCTCAACTTCTCAGCAGAGGAGAACCCAGCATAGCCATCTAAGAGGAGGTAAATGGGGAATAAAAAGACCTAAGAAAGAAAAAGCCATCTTTTCTTTCATAGTATACCTCTCTCTTTCTGCCTTCATCCATTTGCCCCCATTTCTCATCTCTCAGTCCCTTGTGACCTATAAGGAGAAGTCAACTGCGTGAATACATCAGTGGAACAGACAGCAGTCTCTGGATTCATCAGTTTCTATGCAGTCAAAAAAGGTGCCTCGGTTATCTATTGCTTCATTCACAGCTTGGTGCCTTAAAACAAACATTTTATTTGCTCTTTTGGGTCAGCACTCTAGGCTAGAGTCAGCTGGGTGGTTATTCTGCAGGTCTTGTGTGGCATCACACACAAAACTGCAGTCATCTAGCTGAGGATGGATGTTCCATGACAACCTCACTCGTGTATGTGGCATTGGATGCTGGCTCTAGCTTGGCTCACATAGCTTGAGAAAGGTATCTTGGCTTCTTTATATGGTGACAACTTACTGAGAGACAAGCCCCAGTACACAAGCCTCTGCTTGAAGTACATGTTCTGGTCTCCCATTGACCCAAGCTCAGAACGGGAGGGGATGCATAGGGGTATGGATTCAGGAAGGCATGATTCATTAGGGACCACAACTTTAATAACCTATCACAGTAGGTAAGGTTAGATGGCAGAAAAAGAAACTTCTTAAATTGACCTATGTAGCATGGAAGAAGGAACAGAGGAAGCAGGTTCCAAGACTAGCGATACTGCCTCTGGTTTGACTTCTGAAAGCACTTGGGAGAATGATGCAGTCATTTCTTCCACCCCCAGTGAGGTCTTCTGCCTTGCTACTGAAAACTAGCTTGCTCAAAACAAATTGGGCTTTTCTAAAATATTTACTTCCCTGAGCCAATCTAAGAACAAAGTGAGTCCATGCTCTATTTTCTTTGATTATTCATTTCTGATGGTCTGAATTAGTTTCCAGATATTTCCAAAAGCACATATTATACATAGTAAAACAAAATAAAAACTCCTTTTTCCTTGAGTGTGGTCATGGAGTGCTATTGCTATGAGTAGAAAGACACATGTCAAATATTTTAGGAGTCAATTATTTAAAAAGCAAACAGTGGGATCAGTGACCCACTCCTGGAATATCCAAATGGAGAAACTGCCTTGGGAAACCCACTAACCTGAGCAGTCCAGCTGTGTAATGGACATTCTAGAACATAATTGCTTTTGAGAGATTTGTCAAAGGGACCACGTGTAAGATCAGAGAATCACAAAGTTGGAAAAATCTCAGCAGTTTTCCCTTTCCTAGTCAACTTGTGGTCTAAATTATTCAACACAGATGGATCATCATCTTATTTTCAAGGCTTAAACTGATGTTTGCCTTTGCCAAATTCCTCTATCCCACCAAACATCCTTGTAATCTCTGGTTTGCTTGGTTTGCTTATAAACCTATATAATATAAATGGAACCTGCAAGTGTTTTAAAATTTGGTCAAATTCATACAGGTCTCAGTTGAAAGAGAGAGAGGGAGACATTCATATGCAGCATATCATCCATAATCAAACTAGTCATTTAATTTAAGATGCATGTGCCTCTTCTAAACATATCCTCATGTATATAATAATGTGAGCAACAAGGAACATTTATTGCATGCTTATTGAGGCTTACATTCAGCCTCAGCTAGATGACTGTAGTTTTGTGTGTGATGCCACACAAGACCTGCAGAAGAACCACCCAGCTGACTCTAGCCTAGCGTGTTGACCCAAAATCATGAGCAAATAAAATAATTGCTTTAAGCTACTAAGCTTCGGGTGCAACAATTGATAACCGAGACACTATTTTTGACTGCATAGAAACTGATGAATCCAGTGACTGCTGGCTGTTCCCCTATATTCATACAGTTGACTTTTGAGACAAAGACTCCAAGATTAAGAGAAAGAGAAAAGGAAAGGAAAGGGAGCCTGACTCGTATGAGGCACCCTCTAGGCGGCAGACATGTTTTCATGTATCAACACACCTTCACAGTGGCTGTGAAAGACAGAGCATCGGGCCCCCTTTGACAGCTAAGGTAACAGAGTTCCTCAAGAAGTTAAACATCTACAGAGATCACACAGCTAACAAGTAGCAGGCAGTGACCCCAAACTGCTTCTTCCTGTTGTCACGGTCTTAGCATTTGAGTCTACTGTGAGAGATGAGACAGAATCTGAGAGACTAAAACAGATGAGATAGAGTTTGAAAGACTAAAACACACCAATAATGGGCATTTTTACAAGAGATCATTCATATTAGAAACTACCTAAATACCCAACAATAGCCACCATTAAATATGTCACGATTCATCCATACAATGGAATATTGTGCAGCATTAAAAGTCTTATTTCCACAAAGTATTTAATGACATGGAGAGATGTTCATGACAGATAGGTCACAGAACAGGATTTAAATATGAATGATCAGCATAGAGTATACAGTTACGTGTCACTTAATAACAGAGGTACATTCTGAGAAAAGTGAGGAACGTGTTGTTAGGGGTTTTGTCATTGTGTGAACATTATAGAGTGCATTTACACAAACCTAGATGGTATAGTCTATCGATCCTAGGATACAAAGCCATACAGTATGTGGCTGTACTGAATACTGAGGTGACTGTAACACACTGGTAACATTTATGTATCCAAACATAGAAAAGGTAATGTGTTGTGCTACTGTTCCATGATGAGCTTCTGGGACCATTGTTACATATGCAGTCCATCATTGACTGAAATGTTGTCATGCAGCACATAACTGTATATCTAATGTGTGTGTATGTGTTTGTGTATACACACACACATATGCACACAGAGAAAACGTTGACAATGAAAAAGAAGTGATATTTGGCCAGGAACAGTGGCTCATGCCTGTAATCCCAATACTTTGGGAGGTCAAGGTGGGAGGATTGCTTGAGCCCAGGAGTGTGAGACCAGCCTCGGTAACATAACAGGAGCTCTTCTCTACAAAAAATTTTAAAAATTAGCTGGATGTGGTGGCATGTCTGTAGTCCCAGCTACTCAGGGGCTGAGATGGGAGGATCGTTGGAGCCCAAGTGTTTCAGGTTGCAGTGAGCCACGATCATACCACTGCACTCCAACCTGGGCCACAGTGTGAGACTCTGTCTGAAAAGAAAAAGGAAATGAAGTGATTTTTGTCTTCTTATTCATTCATCTTTGTATTGCAGTGGTTTATATATTTATTTATCTATTAATTTATTTTTTTGATGTGGGGTTTCATTCTGTCACCCAGGCTGAAGTGCAGTGGCACGATTATGGCTCACTGTAGCCTCAAGTTCCTGGGCTAAGGTGATCCTCCTACCTCAGCCTCTCAAGTAACTGAGATTACAGGCACGTGCCACCATGCTCAGCTAATTTTTGGGGGTTCTTGTAGAAACTAGGTCTTGCCATGTTTGCCAATCTGGTCTTGAACTCTCGGGCTCAAGCAATCCTCCCACCTCAACCTGGCAAAGTACTTGGATTATAGGCTTGAGCCACTGCGTCCAGCCAGTTTACTATTTTCATAATTAAAAAATAGTCGATCTTTAAAAAATTTGTAGTATAACACCTGGATGTCTGAATTGTCTTCTAAAACACAGAATAGGAAGCTAAAAAGAACAGTAGCATGGTCCCTTCTTAATGATAGGAAAATCAAGGCTCAAACAAGTGTGGCTTAAATGTAAACAATTCATAAAATTGCATAAAACAATTGCATGAAATTGGTGGGAATGTTGTCATCCATAGTATAGTCTTTTGTTTTTCCTTTTTATGTGGCTTATGGAAGAATACAACCTTATCTAAAAAAATATTCTCATGCTGAAGCAACATTTTGAATCTCTGTGTTTACCATGTATATGTGAAAACTAAAGTGGAGTGCTAATTAGAAAGACAGATTGCAAACTGTCTTCTGTCCTTCCCTTCTGTAGTCCCTCAGTGCATCTTGCCAAGGGGTTGGGGACAGGGGACATCTGGTTTCACCTCACCCAGAATCTGAAACCAAGAGAACAGGGAATTTAACTTGCATTTTGGAAGGCATTTCACAAGAATCTCCCTTCTAGAGCCTGAGGCAGCATAACAGCCAAACACCCAAGTGGCCCATCTTCCTCAGCAGAGCCCTCCAAAGAGACCTTTTCAGGCAAAGGTTACAGTGGAAGGATTTCAGCCTCTAAGGAATATTCAAATATGTGTACATTTGTTTCTCTAATTGCCATAAATATTTATGTTGTCCTTATCAGTAGATTACATTATATATTTATTTAGAACTATCATTTACAGTGCTCTCCCCTAATTGGGAAATGAAACAGCTGTTTGGCACTTAAAAGAACATGTCATGTCCCCTTTGAGCGATCACTTAAAGAGGACAGGGATTATGAGTATTTACTTTAGGATTTCTAAAATAGGGCTGACCAGTGCTAGGCAGAATGAAAATGATTTCTTAGGGATCTTCTGCTACAGGAGATTATAGAGCTACATGAGAACAGTGATGAATGAAAGAGCAGTTTCTTGGGATTAAATAGTACTTGCCACCAATTTAAATGGGACTGGGCAATTGCATAGCTGAGATTTCAGCTTGCATTGTGCTATTTACTCAGTCACAATCCTTGCTGTTGGGTGTGTGATGGTGATTATACAAGCCTGTGGGTCAATCCTCCATTTGCTAACTAGTTTGCCAGGGAGCAGTTCAAGGGAAAGGTCTTCAAAAATGACTGCTTATTTCAAAGGGGGTAAAATACCTCTTTTAAGTTTTGTGGGGTTTTTTTTTTTTTGCCATTAAATCAAATTATAAAAACATAAAAAATAAAACGTCTAAAATTTTCAAAATGGCTAACTTGCATGGTTTGTTATTTTTTAATTAAACTTGATGTAAAGCCAATATTTCTGCTTGTATTTACTACAGATACTATAAAATACATGGTAAATATTGCCTTTTCCTGGCCCTGCTCACATAAAAGTGTATTTTTTATATGAAAAACTGGCTACAGTTGGGCGTAAAAGAAAATTTAAGAGTAAGTTCACAATTAATGTAGCTATATGAATAAGAGGAAGTAGGGTATTTACTAATGCCACATCTAGTTAATAGTGTGTGAAGTTTAACTTAAAAAATCATATGTAAAGATTTATTGTATATAAAATCTAAAGCATAGCAGATTTAAATAGATTTGTATCAAGATTGCTTGCCAACCCACCATCATTATCAAATTATTTCAGATTATCTTCAAGAGGAAATGGTTTTGCACCTAATGGTAAACATAGTTCAGCACTCTCCTTTGAAGGGTGGGGGGCTGCATGTGAAGTGCGGAAATAACTCACCACTTTAGTTCATCGTATTAGACATTTTTGAATAATAGCCAAAGAGTTCTTGTCAGTTTCAGGAATTTACTGAGTACATACTTTCACTTTTCAGAAGTGGGCCTAGAATCAAACTCTTCAATGAGATCTAAAGCCTGTGACATAGACTCCAACCAGAAATGGCTTGAGAGCTCTTTTTAAAATTTCCACACACTAGGAATGTTCACAAGAGTCAATAAAACTGAACTTTGGAGCCAAACAGTCCTGGTGGGAAAATGACCACTTAAAGATTGCCAGCAGAAAAGACAGGCATGTTAAACGTCAAATAGTGAGGGAGAAACCGAGCATAGGGCTTGGCATAGCGGTTACCAATGGGGCTCCCGAGTCAGCAGTCCTGGATCAAAAGTCAGGATCTTCTTCTTAGGTTGTGACCTGGGACAAATCAGGCAACTTCTTGCAAAGTGACCTATCTTATCTCAGCAATGAGTATAATAGCACCATGTACCCCTATCCCCGAGAGGTAGCGTTTAATGCAATTGTAAATGTTACATTTGTTTCTGTGATTATTTGCTTAATATTTGCTCCTATTTTAGACGTTATGTTCCTTTAAATCAAGGGCTCCACTCATCCTTATATTTCCCAGCAACCATCACATGCCTGGCACACAGCAGGTATTCAATGATGATTTATTGAATAAGACCCCGTTTCCTTGGAAAATTGTGAGCAAATGAAACAATTCATGTAGAGTGTTTATCCCTATGCCTGCACAGAGTTAGTCTTCATTGCATGTGAGATACCATTATTATTATTATTGCCATTAGATAAATGTCTGTTAAATAAATTAATAAATGCCAGGTTCTTTCAGAGTAAGTCTCACCAGGTAACTCAAATTTGGAGGACTAAGGAACTACATTTTATTGGTTCATTTGTAGTGGCCAGGCTGAAAGAAATCACTAAAGTCTGACTTCTTAGCCAGAAGGCAATCGATCAATTTATAATAGAAGATATATATTTTCTAGGGGCCAGGACTTCCAGAAAGTACTTGAAGCACAGAATTAATCGTCAAAAGGTTGCTTGTGATCTCTGATTCAGAACAAAGGGCACTGTCTCTGTGCTCTTGTAGGATGTATAACACAGGCTGGAGACTTACCCTGACTCCACCATTACCTGTACCTTTCTGGTGGGTGAAATGTTTATAGCTACCAAGTACCAGGACTCTCTCTCTACCCTTAGAGAATAAAAGACAAATACTGGCAGATCTGTCTTATTTTTATACCTAACATAATTGAGAAGTTAAAAAGAACCTTAGGGATCATCTATTTCCTTAAACCCAATACCCATTTATAGACAATGACAGTGAATCTCAAATAAGTGACTTACCCAAGGAAACCTACACAGATGATCTGACCCTGGTTTCCTAATTTCTAGTCTTTCCAGTTCACCATTCTGCTTTATCTAATATTCCCTATTTTAGTAGTCTGAAAAATGCCCCCAACATTATTCATGTTCTAATTCTTGGAATCTATAAATTTGCCTTATATGAAAAAAAGTATCTTTGCAGATGTGATTAAACTATGGATTTTGATATGCAGAGATTATCCTGGGTTATCAAGGTGCACCTTAAATGCAATATCATGTATCTTTATAAAAGGCAGGCAAAGGACTGGGCATGGTGGCTCACACCTGTAACCCTAGTGACTTGGGCGGTTGAGACAGAAGGATCACTTGAGGTCAGGAGTCCAAGAAAAGCTTGGGCAACACATTAAGCCTAAAAATCTAAAAAATAAAAAGTTTAGTCAGGCATGGTGATGCATGCCTGTAGTCCTAGTTACTCAGGGGGCTGAGGTGGGTAGGAACACTTGATCCCAGGAGTTCGAGGTTACAGTCAGCTATGATCACATCCCTGCATTCCAGCCTGAGCGACAGAACAAGACTTTGTCTCCTAAAAAAAAAAAAGTAGCTGGGCTCGGTGGCTCAGCCTGTAATCCCGCGCCTTTGGGAGGCTGAGGTGAGTGAATTGCCTGAGCCCGCGGGTTCGAGACCCGCCTGGGCAGCGAGACCTCATCTCTACAGTAAATAAAAAAATCAACCGGGCGTGGTGGCGCATGCCTGTAATTCCGGTTACTCGGAAGGCTGAGGCGGAAGGATCGCCGGAGCCCAGCAGGTCGAGGTTGCGGTGGCCAGGAGCAGCCACTGCACTCCAGTCTGGGTGACAGAGTGAGACTCCAACTCAAAAAAAAAAAAAAAAAAGTAGGCAAAGGGAGATCAGAAGCACACAGAAGAAAAGGTAATATGTATTGGAATGGAGAGAGATTTAACAATTCTGGTCGTGAAGATTGGTATAATATGACCACAAATAAAAGAGCACCATGCAGCAGCCACCAGAAGCTGAAAGAGACGAGGACCAGAGTCTCCCCTAGAGTATCCAGGGAGTGATGCCCTGCCAACACATTGCTTTCAGCCCAGTGATACTTATTCCAGTCTTTTGGCCTCAAGAACTGTGAGAGAATATATTTCTGATGTTTTAAGTCATCAAGTTTGTGGTAATTTATTACAGCAACTACTGGAAACTAATACACCTATAGAAACAGGTTATATTTTCCTATTTAAAAGGTCATAAGTACATGATATAACTACAGGACAAAATATTTCATCCACAGACTGGAAATTTCACACATTTCTCTGCCCCAAAATCACCTTTTGTAGCATAATTCCTCAGAGTTAACTGAACTACAGTTTATTTTGTATTTTATATATATTTAGAAGAAATTCTTGCTGATGAGATTTTTTTAGATACCTTTAGGAGACACACTTGTCTTATGAGCAATACATACATAATCATTTAGTATGCTCTTTTTGCAAAGAACAAATCTCATGGCATTATGCTATTATTATTAGCTTCAGTTTCAGAGGATGATTTTTTTAAGCTTTCTCTAAAACTTGGGCATACTCCCTTTGAAGGAACTGCACCCCAGATAATCCCATAGCAATAGTCTTTCATCACTCTTCCCATGCATGGATTCAAATCTATTGTATAATCTTGGCTTGTATATAACTGGATGGTATTTTTCTGAACTTAAGAAAAACACCTTGGAGCATGGTGGCTCAGGCCTATAGTTCCAGCTACTCAGGAAGTTGAGGGAGGAGGATCGCTTTGAGTCCAAGAGTTCGAGGCTGCAGTGAGCTATGTTCACACCACTGCACTACAGCCTGGGCAACAGAGTGAGATCTCATATACTAAAAAAAAAAAAAAGAAGAAGAAGAAGAAGAAGGAAAAAAACTCTTTTTAAGCTTAAAACTTAAACATGTGCAAGACAGCATTGCAAAGAATGCTGTAGCATTGGTTGAAGATTAGTAGGCTGCCCCTTAGTTTGATAAGGAAACACAATTACTTAAAGCAAATAGCAAACTAAAAGGGAATTTATTGCTAAGACTGGATTAAAAAATAAACTTTAACTGAGAATAGAATTTTTAACACTCAGCAGGGTATTGGTCCAAAGGCTTTGTGTTTGCTAATAGGTCACATATTTCTAGGCATAAGCTCCCAGTGGCAATCAGGTTTTATCTTCTGGAATTATATTGATTTGTTAGTATATTTATTTGAAGTCCCCATATGGTAAATATAGGGAACAAAGTCAACTTATACAATTTACTAATAAATAATGAAATACTGTGACAAAATTTGTATAATCATCTGTTAGATATTTTATCAGAGGAATGAATAGAGAGCAGCAAGAATCATCTGTTATTTGAACCCAAGGAAAGAGGTCAAAAAATGGTAGAATGTTGCCAATTCCCCATGGTTCAATCTAGTAGCTTACTTGGAATCCACTGAGCTTAGATGGTATAAAAGTGATCCTATTCAAAGTTATGCCATGCACACTTGACTTCTTATAATCTATTTCCCCACTTAGACCCTTTGAACCAATTTACCTTTCATAGGTCTAACAGAGTTGTTTTTACAGGATTTGGGCATCAAGATTGAAAGAGAAGAGTGGAGGATTATTTATTGGATATTTATTGGGTTTTTTGGCTTTCAAATGATTGCCTTTCTACATGGAACAATTTGAGACTCCAAAAAGATTTTTTAAAAAAACATTAGAATACTACTCAGTCATATAAAAAGAATAAAATAATGTCTCCTGCAGCAACATGGATAGAATTGGAGGCCATTATCTTAAGTGAATACTCAAACAGAAAGTCAAATACTGCCTGTTTTCATTTGTAAGTGGAAGCTAAATAATGTGCACACAGGGACACAGAGTGTAGAATGATAGACAGTGGAGACTTGGAAGGGTGGGGTGTGAGAGAAGGGTGAGGGGTGAGAAATTACTTAATGGGTACAATGTACATTATTCTGGTGATGGCTATACTAAAAGCCCAGACTTCACCACTATGTAATATAACCATGTAACAAAACTGCACTTTTACTTCTTACATTTATACAAAAATCAAACAAACCCAAAACATAACTAGAACAGAGAATGAATGAGATTCAGGTACACCTTCATCTCCCTCTTCTTTCCCAGCAACCCAACCCAGAGGAATAAAGAATCTTCTCTTGTTTCTTATATCAGGGTCAATACCAGACCTTTTATAATCTGGGAAACCCAAACGAAGGAATCACCACCACGCCTCAGAGGGAATGCAGATCTTCCTAAGAATTTAATTATTTTAAACATTAGCTACATTTAAACAAAATATCTCCATTCAGTCTAGGGATTTTCACCGCCCCCCTACAGAATTAAGAGTTCATTTACATCAGTTGATGTTTTGAGTTGCCCTTATCAAAATAGAGTAATAATTGCATCAAGTATATCCTTGATGTCAGAGCTAATCAGAATCCCAATAGGAAAACAGTGATGTAGTCAAGCCGGGTAATTTGAATAGAAACTAATAAAAGAGTAATCAAAAAGGTGTGGGTAGGGGGTAGAGAAAGAACAAGGGGTAATGCCATAACATGGGTCTAGTAATGGTCAGTGTGCTATGTTGGCATCTAGGCCTGAAGGGGTAAGGGAAAGAAGTGGTTATCAGAAGAAAGAGAGGAGAGAGCAGGACAGAATAGGAGGTGGGTGGAGGTGCCTGACCGACAAGAATTATGACAAATTTACAGGAAGGGAATTTTTGAAATACAAACTCCAAAAATTGACTTACTTTCCTCCCTCCATCTCTTTTTGGTTATCTATTTCTCTGAACCTAGGCAAAAGGCATGAGAATCAGTTAATGCAATCCTTGAAGGTCAGCCTCCTGGGGCACTGGGCAGAGTAGAGAATATTTACACACAGCCCAGTCAGGGCTTGAATGCTGTGGTCAACAAGCAGTTGCTGTGTGTACAATAAAACAAATCATTTTAATGTTCTTATTAGAAACAATGTGGGTATATACACAGGGCCAGGGACATAAAATAACTAGTATGTATTGTCGATTATATTCTGGACACCATTTTGGATGATTTGCATAGGTGAACTCAGTTAATTCTCACAAAGGTGATATGTAGTGGATATATCATCATCCTACAGATAAAAACATGAAGGCTAAAACAAATTCCTCTCTAGGATCATATAGCTAGTAGATAGCAGAGTTAGGATTCACACCAGGTCTGACTGAACTCAAAGTCCCTGCTGATTTCATCACTGCACATAATGTATCCATACTTACATATAATTTGAGAACTGAAGGCTCATATATGTGAATATTCAGTAAACACATGTATATCAGTGAGAGGAAAACAGTCCAGGCCTCAAAAGTCAGAAATATGTCATATTCATATCAAACTACATGCCTTCAGTACTCCTGGTCTAATATCCTCCAGAATGCACCACCCCCTTAGACATCTCAGTGTATCTGCATATTGCTCCCTCTGCCTAGAAAGCCCCAGCCTCCTCCCACATCTTTCAAGGCCCAACACAGATGTTATCTTTACTGAAAATCCTGATTCCTAGACTTCTCAGAATTAATAGCTTTTCACCTTTGTTTTTCAAATATCTCATGTAGAGCACCTATCACTATTAGGTACTTATGATTAGTAAGTTGTGTATGTTTCTTCTTCTTCTTTAGCCTACATATGCACACATTTATGGGTTCTGTCTTCACAGTGTCTAGTCTCCCTTCTTTGTGTGTCAGTATCAGGATTTTTTTTGGAGAACCACCCCTCCCCCAACACTCAATCTATGAATTTAGGTTGGTGCTGTCCCTACTCCAACTCCAGGACTGGGCATGTGACTTAGGTTTGGCCAATCAGAGCACCACTCTTCCTGGACTCAGTGATTGGCTCCAGACTGGGTCCATGACCTAATCACAGCCGGTCAATGATAATCCCTGGACTTGTGCTGGAATGAGCAAGAGAAAGGAGCTGGGGGTTGGGGGTAGGAGAGGGCTAGGGTTGGAGGTAGGGTATCTTTTTCTTTTCTTTTTAACAAAATGTGAACTATTGGGATGCTGAGGTGAGTGGATTACCTGAGCCCGCGGGTTTGAGACCCGCCTGGGCAGCGAGACCTCATCTCCACAATAAATCAAAAAATCAGCTGGGCGTGGTAGCGCATGCCTGTAATTCTGGATACTTGGAAGGCTGAGGCGAAAGGATCGCCGGAGCCCAGCAGGTCGAGGCTGCACTCCAGTCTGGGTGACAGAGTGAGACTCCAACTCAAAAAAAAAAAAAAAGTGAACTACAAGATATAAAATCTGAAGCCACCATATAGAGAAAAACTGTGTATAAATGAAGCAGATGCAAAGGAAATCAGAATAAAAAGACTAGAAGAGGCCAAATGTTGATAACATTTGCTTGAACCACTTGGTTTGGCCAATGCTACCCTAGACTTCCAGGTACATGGGCCCATACATTTCAGTTTTCAGATACTTACAACCCCAAAATCCTAACTGCAGCTACTTAAAAGAGTACCTGGCATCCTGGCCATGCTTAGAAGACATTTCTTGATCTATTTATGTCGAATTTTTGCAAACTGACATCCGGCCCCGTGTCAGAGTCTTAAAACTGAAATCAAGCAGATCATCAGGTTTACCCACTTTCATTTGGTTTTAAGACAGACAGTACTTAAAATGTGTTTGTTAAAGACAGAACTTCATGTTCTCCTCCAGCACATGACACAATCAGAGGGAGATGCACTGCGGTTAAAAATGCATGAGGTAGCAAGGGCCAAGTCTGATGTTTTCAAGGTGTTGAAAACTGATGATGAGTCTGCTGATTCTTTTTTCCAATCCATCTGCTAAACTGCTTCCATGGATAATTTGTCCATGTTGGGGGTGGAGAGAGGGGGGTTGATGCTTGGAATACTGACTCTAAAGGAAAAATAAAATTGGAATTTCCCTTTCTAGTGTCCTGTTATTTTCCCTTATCCAAATTCATCTGTTCCTAGACATTCTCCTCAAACACTAGTGAACACTTCCTTGTGTATCTGAACAGCTCACAGTCATTCCTAGATTTACCTGTCCCAAGGTAATGAACTAACAGAAGCCATGTTTGGAAATTTCACAGCCCACTGGATGAGGGGTAGGAGACTGAAGTGAGTTGGATTGTTTTTTTCCCCAGGAATCTAGAATTACAGCAGAGATAGAGAACAGAATTGATCCCGTCATTTCATGTGGTTGGAACTACAACATATGGCTTAGGGAGCAATGTTGGTGGGCATCTTTCCCCACCATGTGGAATGAAGAGCAGAGGTTGTGAATCTGCTGAGGCAAAGAACTGAAGGAGATGTGCAGATAGAAGCAGAGATGGAGTGGTGTCCTCCCAGGTTACTATCATCCCTCTAGTTGCCTATTCTAGACTTTTCCAAGCCCTCACTGCATATCTTGTCACAATTCCATTGCAACACCTCAGCATCTTTACATACACTGGATCCTCACTTTTTTAATTAAGCTAACTCAAGTTGATGTCTGTTCTAGGCAACCAAAAAAAGATCTTATACACTAGCCAAAAAATTCTTAAGATGGGAAATCATCTAGTGAGAAGAAATATCCTAGCGAGACAACAAAATTCATCAGGAAGAATTGGCAGCAGTCATTCCAAAACTATTCAAGAGCCATCTCTCAACTCTGAGAAAAATACAACTTCTTAGTCAGCCAGCTGTGCAGAACTGAAATAGCAAGAACTTACTCCATGGATTCTCATAGATGCTGAAAGTGAATTCCTTCCTGAAGTTTTCAGTCTACAGCTGAGCCATGAAATGTATTCCCCATTAAAAATTCCTTTCCAAGTGTCATCTCCTGACTTCACAAAGTTGTCTGCACACAAGAGCAACTCTCAAGCTGAGAGATGTCATATTTGCATCATCATTGACATGTAGACAAGTATTCAGATGGACCATTAAGTAAATGTCCCTTACAAGTATGGGGCACATCTGGTGGTTTGACAGCCTTTCTCTGCCTCTCTAAGTTGGAAATCCCCAGCCTGGCTCATTAAGGAGAAACAGGCACGATTATTGTGTCAAAACACATTAGTGTATTTTATTCTGCCATTGCAGTTGCTTATTGGCATTTGATGAAGCTAAAGAGATTTTGGGTTATGAAATCTGTGTTTCCTGCTTGTCTTTGTTTTGAAAATATATGTGGCATAATGGGGATGAGGAACATCACTTAAGCTTCTGGCCAATTCTCTCCAACCTAAAAATGAATTGGCATACTCATTTAAAAAAAAAAAATCTATCCCTGCTCCCTTTCCCCTATCTATTTGCTGAGCAAATGAGCTATTGAAAAACAAAAGAAAATACGTCCTTTTTATCCTAAAAAAAAATAAGATGACCTTTCCCTTACTTTAATTGTAAGATGATTATCTACATTATTTGACATCCTTCTGAAATATCTGGATAAAAGTACAAAAAACATGTTAATGAAATCTGCAGATGATACTAAATTGGGAAATGCTGTTTCTATTATTAAAGATGACAATGAATCAGGTGACCAGACTCAACAATAGCATCAATGAGAGGGAAGGCTGAAGTTGAGAAAGTTACATTTGTGAGAATGGCAAAAGGAGCTATGTAAAATTAAAATGGATCTAAAACCCAGATGTGGTGTGAGTGGTAGATAGGTGAGCCTTGAAAACTTGTCAAACCAATGTAGGCATGTGGTAGATGGCTAATTAAAGACCCACATACACTGGGGAATCAGAACTGAGTTATTTTTAGTCTCACAAGTAGAGGCATTGTGTCTCAGAACAGATAGTCTTTTCTTTCAAAACTTTAATAAGACTGCACCTGGCATAGGGTGTTCAGTTCTGGAACTGCACCAAAATGATGTACAAAAAAATATTATATGCAAAATTTCAGACTTTTTTTATAGAAAGAAATGAAGCTAACTTTATTTTTTTTAAGACATTTCTAACAATATATCAGCTGTTTTTACCGGTTTGGATCATTCTTGAGCATATCTGAAAGAAAATTGGATACCTAGGAAGCACCCCAAGATGAACATATTTAAATCAAAGTGTGAAGAAATGTTCAACCTCACTAGTCATCAAGGAAATGCAAATTAAAACTACACTGAGATACCACCTAACTCCAGCCAGAATGGCCATTATCAATAACTCAAAAAATAACAGATGCTGGAGAGGATGTGGTGAAAAGGGAACACTTCTACACTGATGGTGGGAGTGTAAACTAGGGATAATGGAAATCAGTGTGGTGATTCCTAAAAGCTTTAAAAATTGACCTTCCATATGGCCCCACAATCCCCCTACTGGGAATATACCCTGAAGAACACAAATCACTCTATAAAAAAGATACCTGCACACGTATGTTTATCACAGCATTGTTCACAATAGCAAGATCATGGAACCAACCATGCTGTCCATCAAAAGAGGACTGGATTTAAAAAATGTGGTACATATACACAAAGGAATATTACGCAGCCATAAAAAAGAACAAAATCATGAATTTCGCAGCAACCTGGATGGAATTAGAGTTTATAATACTGAGTGATCTCTCACAGAAACAAAGATCTGAGTATCACATGTTCTCACTCATAAGTGGACCTTGAACAACTATCGTAATACTGTAAGAAAAGGATCGACAATGGTGGGAAACTATGGGGGGGCAGGGAGGGGAAGGGAGGTGGGATTAATGGTAGTCAATATCTGCTGGGGACGAGGGGGGCACACCTCATCAACAAGGGTACCTGCACAAAGCATATTTGTATACCTAACCCTTAACTGTATCCCACAATTTTAAAATAAAAAATATGTATTAAAAAATAAAAAATAAAACACTTACTGGACAAAAAAATAAAAAATCAAAGCACTAGTCTCCTCCTTGACACTCCCACTGAAACCTTCCCTTTCCTCAGTCTTTCTGGTCTCAGTTCTTGGAATTCCAACCCTCTAGTTTCTCGAGTGTTAGAGTGATCCTGGATTTCGTTATTTCTCTCCAAACACAAATCAATCTCATATGTCTCAAATCCTATTGGATCTAGTTTCAAAATAGATTTGGAATTTGACCATCTGTCACTACCTCCCTTGCTACCACACTGACCACCTCCAGTGGCTTTCAAATCAGGATGTCCAGGCCAATATGACCCAATATGGCCTGGGCACCTTGTACCTTTCAGATCACATCTTCTTCTCACCTGTCTTGCTCACTCAACTCAACCACACACTGGCCTCCTTGTTGTTCCTCTAACACACCAGACAAATTCCAGTGATGTCTTTATACCTGTAATTTCCTGTGCCTGTAATTCTCTCACCTGGATATCCATGTGGTTCCTTCTCTCAATTCTTTACTACAAAATCATCTGTGTAGTGAGGTCTTTCCTGGTTATCCTAATTAAAGTTGCAACCCATATTCACACCCTGGGCCTTCTCCCCTCTCCCTGCTTTATCTTTCTTTATGGTACTTCTTATCTGCTAACAAACTATGCTCTCTCCTGAAATATACACCTGGAAGATACATTCCTGCCATTGTTTGCTTCTGTCTGTTTCATTTCCACTCTTAGAAGAATGCCAATTGCACAGAAGTGGCTCTGTAAATATTTGCTGAAAAACTGAATGCAGCTGGATGCCTGTTGACATTAGGCTGGTGCAAAAGTAATTGCGGTTTTGGACCGTGAATTTTAAATCATTATAACTAGGCTCTGGCATATCTTTATTAATCAAAATGTGAACCATTACAATCAACACATTATTTGCCAATGAGAACTAAGTTTGTGTATTCCTGTAGCATAAAACTCTGTGCTTTAGGATTTGACAAATACTTGGAAAGCATTTTCTGCATTCCACTGGTTGTGGAAGCGTTTTCCCTGCAAAAAGTTGCCTTGATGCTTGTAGAAGTGGTAGTCAGTCAGCAAGAGTTCAGGTGAATATAGTGGATGAGGCCAAACTTTGTAGCCTAATTCATTCAACCTTTGGAGCGTTGGTTGTGCGATGTGTGGTTGGGCATTGTCATGGAGAGGAATTTGGCCCTCTCTGTTGACCCATGCTGGCTGCAGGCATTGCAGTTTTTGATGCATCCCATCAATTTGCTGAGCAAACTTCTCAGATGTAATGGTTTCTCCAGGATTCAGAAAGCTGTAGTGAATATGACCAGCAGCAGACCACCAAACAGTGACCATGACCTTTTTTTGGTGCAAGTTTGGCTTTGGCATGTGCTTTGGAGCTTCTTCTCGGCTCAACCACTGAACTGGGCATTGCCAGTTGTCATATAAAATCCACTTTTCATCACACGTCACAACCCCCATCAAGAAATGGCTCATTGTTGGTGTGTAGAATAAGAGAAGATGACACTTCAAAATTACATTTTTAAAATTTTTGGTCAGCTTATGAGGTACCCATTTATTGAGCTTTTTCACCTTTCCAATATGCTTCAAATGCTGAACAACTGTAGAATAGTCAACCCTGAGTTATTTTGGCAACTTCTTGTGTAGGATCAGCTTTGATGATTGCTCTCCGTTGGTCATTGTCAACTTCCAATGGCAGGCCACTACGCTCCTCATCTTCAAGGCTCTCATCTCCTTTGCAAAACTTCTTTAACCACCACTGCACTGTACATTCATTAGCAGTTCTTGGACCAAATGTGTTCCTGATGTTGCAAGCTGTCTCCTCTGCTTTACGACCCATTTTCAACTCAAATAAGAAAATAGCTCAAATTTGCTTTTTGCCTAACATCATTTCCATAGTCTAAAGTAAGTATAAAATAAACAGCAAGTAATGTCACTAGCTAAAAAAAAGCAAGAAATGCACATTAAAATGATGTATAACATAACCACATTTATTTAATAATGCATTCCAATATCAAATGGCAAATTTCAACAAAGCAAAAACCGCAAGTCCTTTTGCACCAACCTAGGTTGATGATACTAACTGTCATAAGCAAAATACTTGATCAGAGTTAGTAAATTCTAAAAAATATCTAAGTTCAAATCCAGAGAGCACCTCTAAATGTATGGCAGAACTTGGAATACTTTTATAGTGACTTCCTTTGTCCGTACAGTGTAAGTAACCTCCATTCAGAGGCTAAATAGAGTTTTCTATGCTGGCACCGTCTCTAGCTAGAATACTGCTCTATACTTTGCTTTTTAATCATGGAGAATATATTTACAGAAGCATGTAGTGGTTAAGATAAAAGAACTTTAAAAAATGTCAGAAATAGAAAACATGAAGGTAAGAAAAGTGAATTTAATGGAAAGGATACTGACTCAGGAATTAGACAAGAGCTTACACCATCAGAGCTTATCTGTGTCAACTGGCTTATTATTTAAAACAGCCCTAGGCAGATTGCAAATTTGTATTATTTGTATTTCCATTATATAGATGGGAAAACCAAATAATTTTCCCAAGGTCCAATGTCTCCTAAGGGATAATGGTTAGAAGCTACCCAGGCAGGCCTGGCTCCAGAGCCTATGTTTTCATGCAATAGACTGGGGTCATCAAGGTTTTTGGCTTCAGGACCCTCCTATACTCCTAAAAAATATATTGAGGATCCTAAAGAGCTTTGTTTATGTGTATTATACCTGACAATATTTACTATATTCAAAATTGGAACTAAGATGTTTTGAAAATATTAATTCATTAACTCATTTAAAAATAATAATAAACTCATTATATGTTGACATAAATAATATATTTTAAGAGAAATTATGATATTTTTCAAAACAAAAAAATTTGGTAAAAAGAGTAGCACTTTTTTATATTTAATGTCTGGCTTAATAGAAGACAGCTTGATTATCATATCTGCTCTGCCTTTGATCTACTATGATAAGTTGTTTTGATTTAAGCATAAGAACAAAATCCAATTTCACACAGACACCTAATTGGAAAAGAGAAATAGTTTAATAGCATTTTAAGATCACTGTAGCTGTTCTTCTTTAATAGTACACAAAACTTGGCAAGGGATATTTTCATAAAATTTAGTTGTAATATGGAATGTGAAACCCTATCAATGAACTTTTCATACTCTAATATAGCAAAATCCATGGATCCATTTTGCATTTTCAACTGTTCTTTTACCCGTGCATGATTTTTTAGCATCATGCAATGGACATTTGGAAGCTATTGGTTCACTGAGTTTTGCAGATCTTCCCCCCAAATTTTCTAAAAACCAGTCTGTTAATACTATCACTTCTCTCATTTAAAAAGGGCTTTAAAAATTGGGAAGCTGACAAGCTCATGGTGGCATACAAGTTTTCCAAAATTCTAGTTTTTGCTTGAAAGTTCTCATTGTACTATTGACAACAATTATTATAGGGTATTGCTCCACGGACCTTTATGCTCACTGACCTATCATACATTTTTAGGTATTAGCTCCCAGTTGCAGTTATGTTTTTATCTTCTGAAACTTTACCTGTGCAAGTGTGTTTATAAGAAATCCTCATATAAAATATCTGGGGGGGAAACTACTTCAGCTTATATCATTAACATCACTAATAAAAAAGTAAATATTTTGCTAAGGCAGAAACAGCCTTACTCACCACTGCTTTTGAGTCATCACTGCAAATGCCAACACAATTTTTAAGAAAGGTAAATAGCAACTTAGTGTTATTATGAGAACAATGTTGCCCCTTATCCCCTAAAAAGGTTACTTAGGCACCAGGAAGGGGCCACCAATCACACTCTGAGAACTGTTGCTTTATGCTAAACCTAAACAACTTCTCAAACCCATGCCCTACCTCTAGTGAATTGTGTCACCTTCTCCACATTTCAGTGCCCACCTGTAAAATATGGATATTAATATACAGAGGGTGCAAAAAAAGAATACACATTTTAAGAAAAAAAACTGTATTAGAATTGTAATACTCAATATATACCAATTGTTAAAGATGAATACAAGTCACACTTGGTAGATGGTTGCACTGACCAGTTCCTCTTCATGCCCGTCACATGGTAACACCAGCATTCATTTGATTAATGTCATATTTTGAGCAAATGCTTATTTATTTTTCTGGCACCCATGGTATAACTCTGATCTTGCAGAATTATTTTGAAAATCTAAGGTAATCATAGGTTAAGCTCTTGGCAAAATATCTAGCACACAGAAAGTACCTGAAAAGTGGTAGCTGTCAGGACCACTGTCCAAGCCCACAGAAAGTTACTGGCAAAGCTAGGACCCAGAGTCATATTCTCTGATTCCTGCCCAGAACTATTCCTGCTACATCACACCAGGAGCAGAACAGATTCCAAAATGGCTGCTGTTAAAACACAGAGCAAAGTAGCTGATACAGCTGATGCCAACGATTCAGTGGTCTCCCTGGTTAAAGTCCTGGATGATAAATGGAAGCAGTTAAGTGGAGTTGTTAAGAATATGTATGACCTGCATTTGGTTCATGAATTTGCTGTCTACCAGCTGTGTGACCTTATGCACTTTCTCTGAGCCTCAGGTCTCTGTACTGTAAAATTAGATAACAATAACACCTACCTTAGGAAGTTGCTATGAGAATTAAATGAGATAATGGACAGGAGCATACTTAGTGAAGTACCAGCCCACAGTTAATGCTCAAATAATGGTTAGCTCCTCATTGTTATGATAATAATGACTGCAGTTATTGTCTTCATATCTCAGCTCAACATCACTTTCTCAGGGAAACATTTTCTGACCCTCTAATGAAGGGACCCCATTTTAAGATTTCATAGCACCTGTACCCCTCCTTCATTGGACTTACTGCAGTTGTAATATTAAGTTTCAATATAGGACTATTTGATTACAGTTTGTCATAAACCCTAGGCTCCAAGTGCAATAAAGACAGGCACAGGACCTGTCTGACCACCACTAGATCCCCAATACCTGGCACGGTGCCCAGCACATAGCAGCTTTCAATAAATACTTATTGAAGGAATAAATGACATAATTAACATACTAGCTTGGCAAAGCATAGTTTTACTGCATTGTGTAATTTACCTGAACTTCCTCCAGTACTCCTTACTCAAAGTGTGATCTGTGGACCAGGGGCAGTAGCATAACCTGGAAGCTTGTTGGAAATGTAGAATCTCTCATGCCTCACTCCAGACCCACGGAATCACAAATGTGCACATTTGCAAAATCCACGGCAATCCATATGCTCATTAAAGTTTTAGAAGTACTAACCCCTGAGACAGAGAAAGAGAGAGGGGGAGAGGGAGAGGGAGGAGAGGGGGAATGGGAAGGAGGGAGGGAGAGGGGAGGGGGCAGGAGGAGGGGCGGAGAAAAGGGAAGGGGAGAGGAGGGGAGGAGAGAAGAGGGGAGGCGAAGGGAAGAGAAGGGAAAAAAGCAGTCACTAAATTCCCTGGGTAAAACAGCAGTACCGTCCACAATTCCAGGTCTCATTACATTCCCAATACAAACATTACAAATAGTGCCATTTCAGCCCCACCAGGCTGCTCTTATTTCCTATTCATTCACATATGATTTTTTTCAGGGACTATTTTGGCCTCAGTTGAATAATTTATTTCAGAGACTTTACATCCAAAAATATTCTCTGGAGGAGACAGAAACACCATCTGTGCCCACTCCTGCAAAAACAGCCCCAAACCACGAAGCAGGGGTGTCATTTTCGTTATAGAGTTGCAAAATTTGAATGCTTGCTTGTCCACCACAACCCCAGAAAGACGAAAGAAAAAAACACAGCAAAACCTCTTCCCCTATTATAATATCAAACCCATGTTCCAACAGCCCAAAGAGTTTTGTAAAACTACGCATGGTACCCATTTGACCCCTGAAAAAAATTATAGTCTAGCTGTTTAATGACAAGGTTGTTATTTTTAGGATTTATTCCCATTTGTGAATGGTTAAACACATCTATCATTGGATAATGATATACAAGAACTACAAGGGATTCAATGAATGGCTCATTTTCCTGGATTCATTTTGTACACATTTTGTAGGCCTGGCTTCAAAATTCCCTTTGCTTCAGTGTCCTCCCTCCCAAGGAAAGAAATGGGCCTAGGCAGAAGCAAAGACACTTCACTCAAGTGGGTCTTCGCTCCTATTGGTGCATGGACCTGGTCCAATCTGAAATGGAGAGTGGATGTAAGAAGTGCCTGCTCTGAGAAATAAGCTACTCAATCATAGAATCAGCCTCTGTAGAATCAGCTCCTAGGGTGAGTCTGCCCCTGTGGTCATGGAATCCCTGATCCTAGCTTTTCATTTGGGTTCCCCCAGGATCACCGGCATGAAACCATGTTGAAAAGAGAATGGAAGGAGTTAGGGTACAAGACAGAGACCCGAACTGAAATTAGAACTGTCCTGATGTTCTAGTCTAACCAGATGAGCCATGGGGCATTTTGATCCATCTCTAGATCTCTAGACATATCAAACATAATATCACTGATTGGTTGGAAGAGGGCAGTTGTCAGCCAGTCCAGTGTAATGTAAAGAAATGGCTTTGGAACCATATAGCTTAGAATTGGAAACCTGGCTCTTACATTTGCTAGCTGTGCTTCCTTTGGAAAATTGTATTTTATAAACTGAGCTTGGTTTATGTCATTAAAAAAAAGGCCTATAACATCCCTTCTTTGGGGTTTGTGAGGATTAAAGGAGATTTTGTTACATAATGCACCTGGCACGTAGACAACTCTCAACAAGCATTGGTTGCCCTCTCCCTTTTTCCCTTCTCTGCTGAGGGTGCCTGAAAATGCTGGCGGGAAAAGAAAAAATTAATGGGGAAGGAGCAGAGGAAAGGGAGAAACCTCCAGCTAGGATTTATCTGCAAGCATGACTTAAAGAAAACTTAGCTGTCAAAATAGCTGTTGTTTTTAACATAGAGGTTAAAGGGAATTCTCTTTTCAATACAAAGTCCACCATTTATTATTTGATTTTTTTCTCCACTAGCTATTTGAGCATTAATCACATTTTAAAAGTCATTGGTGTCTCTTCTACATAATTACTATTGAAATAAACTCTTTTCTGCCAGCTAGACACTTCATTATTGGTCCTGATCAGAGGTCAGGAAAAGAATAACTGTAGCTCATGGTCATAGCTTTGAGCCTTGCTGGGACTCTGTCCCAAGTAGCTACATCCTTGCCATCATGCTCAGACTGCTTTATCAGAGAAACGATGTCAGGAAGAGGGAAACACTTGGAGAGATTGATGGGGAGTCAGAAAAAGAGTCTTAATCCATGGAGCTCTTGGCGCCAGGGATCACAGACAATCTCTAAATTGTAGCCAAGAGAGAATACCAGTCTCAAGATGTCTGTCGGCTTTTCTTCTATAGACAATAGTGTTTCAGGGACTAAACACCTAGGCAGACAGGAAGGGAATCCCCCTATAGTTGCGTTGGTACATTGTTGATGGATGAAGTTGATTTGCCCCAAGTGGGGGAAAGAGGGGTGAGCTGTGTAGACTGAGTAACTGAACTGAAAGTGAAAGTAGTTCATCAGCTATAAGCATCATCTATATGCTATTGCAGCATTCCTGATTTAGGCAACATTCTATTCCAGAAGTCCTACCCACCTTGAATGCTATACTACTTAGATGGTTTCTTTGGTTGGATTAGTACCATCACACCACTGACAGCAGTCTCATCATAGCTTACTTTTATCCAAACTAGCAAAACCTGTCATTTACTTAACTTTTCATCATGAGCCACATTTTTGTCTCCCTGTATGTTTTCTTTTCTTTGTTTGTTTGTTTGTTTTGAGTCAGAGTCTCACTCTGTCACCCAGGTTGGAGTGCAGTGGCACACACATGGCCACCCCAGTTTCAACCTGCTGGGCTCAGGTGATCCTTCCGCCTCAGCCTTACAAGTAGCCAGAACTACAGGCATGCACCACCACGCCCGCTAATTTTTTAAAATTTTATAGAGACGAGGTCTGGTCAAGTTGCCCAGGCTGATCTCAAACCCCTGGGCTCAGGCTATCCTCTAGCCTCGGCCTCCCAAAGTGCTGGGATTTCAGGTTTGAGCCACTACGCCCGGCCTCCTTGTATGTTTTCTAACGCAATGTTTCAAACCTTTGGCTGCATATTGGAATCACCTGGGGATCCTGATGCCCACGCCATTCCTTGTATTAATTAAATCTGAATATTTGAGAGTGAGACACATGCATGCATCAGGACTTGTTTTTAAAGCTTTCCAGATGATTCTACTGTGAAACTAAGCTTGAGAACCAGAGTCATCATTTAAAGGTGTTGTGAGTGGAGGTGGGGAGAGACCAGACCTAATGCAACTGTGAAATAACGTGAGCAAGATTCTCGGTATTGACAGACCCTGACAGTGACCAACTTAGGGAGGCAATATAAAAAGTTCTCTGTACCTTTTTGTATGTTTTATGAAATGTTTCACGTAAAGTCAAATTTGCTTCAGGTGTGTGTTAGGTAATCCAGGAAGTATAGTAGATAAGCCCAGAACCCTGATCTTTCTAAAAATCTTCATGAACATGTATACCCATATTCTCTGTATCAGGCACAGGTTGCTAATGATGTGATGATGATGATATTAATATTATTGTACCTAGAAATAACATCTAACCTTCACTGAGTGCCTATTCTGGCCAGGTGCCGTGCCAAGCACAGTACATTTAACTACCCCATAAACACTGGAGTGTTACTGGCATTTCCTTTCTATGCATGAGATTTAAAGAGGTTAAATAACTTGCTCAAGGTCACACAGCTAGCATATATCAGAAGTGAGGCTTTAAGACAGGGATTTGAAATCTCATTTGGCAGGCAGTGATGAATTAGGTAAATAAGGCAGTGTCCCACCTTTTAAAAAGATTTTCTTATTCTAGGTTGGTGTCACCACAACTAACCTAATGGAAGATCCATGATATTTTGTGTAAAATATTTGCGGAATTAAACATTTTCTTGTCCCTTCAGCTGGTGTGAAAAAATATACATACATGATAATTATAATATAATAGAAGATACCTGAAAGGACAACATGGATTTAATATACCCAGTGAGCAGCCATTTTAACACTGCCCAAATCTCATGTTTTTCTAGCGGTTCATTTACTTTCCCTCTAATGACTAGCCAAGGACAGAACTGGTTTCTTAGAGGTAGCCTACTGATAATTGTTTTACAACCCCCTCCCCAGCTTGTTTTGTACTAATTAGCTTACTTATTTCAAGTACTTGCCTCCACCTGTAAGATTCAAGCGAACCTAATCAGCCCCTCAGGACCTTCATGACACAGACAGACTCCACCACCAAGGCAGCAATTATGTGACTAATCCACTCATCTGCCGGCTGTCCATCACCTGATGTCAGTACCTGCACTTACCTGCCCCTTCGTGATGATGTGGAGCAGACCACCACCCAATCACCTTAATGACCCTCCCCCCATCAAAGGGAAGGGTTAAAAGGACTCAGCTGAGTCCAGTCACCATTGCCATGACCGTTGCCATTGTGGCCGTTGCCATTGCCGTTGTGGCCATTGCCGTTATTGCAGCTATTGCCTTGCTATGGGGTGGCCATATGCTCTCTAAGCTATGGCTAGGCCATGTTTTCTTTTTTTTATTGTAAAGATGTGGGGTACAATTCAGGGTTAGGTATACAAACATTGATCATGCAGGTACCCCTGTTAATGAGGTATGCCCCTCCCTCCCCTAGCAGTTTCCCTCAACTGCCAATCGGGTCAGGTTTTCTTAAGCTTTGGACTCCTCCCTTACCTCAGGGAGGTGAATCTCCTCTTTCTCTCTCTCTAATTTACTTTCTAAATAAACTATTTTTTCTAATTTAACTTCTGTGCAATTCTTTGCATCTTTCATGCAGCACTGGATCGTACATGAGACACCCACATCCCCAGCGATCCTAACCCAACATTCTGGAGGCCCCGCTAGGAGTATTACCTAACATTTTTGGAGGTTCCACTGAAACCTAACAACACCCAAAGTATTTTCAGAATACCGATAAGGGGATTAATTCTGCTTAAGTGAAGAGGACGGTGTCAGGGGAAGTTTACAAATAGGAGAGGGTATTTTTTGGAAGGGTTTAAAGACTGAGTAGGAGTCTGCCAGATAGAAAAGGAGAAAGCATGACAAATGGAAAGAACAGAAGGATCAAACACACAAGAATGAAACTATGAGGCATTCTGGAGAAATAATCAGATTGTGTCAGTGGTTCTCAAAATTAAGTGCACTAGAATCACCTGGAGGCTTGTTAAAACACAGATTGATGGGCCAAGTCCCTGGAGCTTCGGATTTAGTTAGGGCTGTGTGAGACTGAGAATTTGCATTTCCAATGAATCCTCAGGTGCTGTTGATGCTTCTTGTCCAGGGACCACACTTTGTTGAGAGCCCCTGCTCTGTATAAGAGAATCATCTGGAAACCCCCACAGCTTGTGTGTTTCTGAGAGGCATGCCAAGGTCAGCAAGACTTGCACCAAAAGCGAATTCCCTGAAGAGATGAGGATCTCTTCTTTTCCTGCAGGGAGTCGTGGTTAAATCTTACTGTTGGTTTTGGGAGCAATTCATACTGAAGCTGTCTAGTGAGAGGAAGCAGATAAACCACAACTCAAGACTGAAACCTGGGACTTGGGGTTTAATTGTATCTCTGCCCCATCAGTGCCCCTATTCACAGGCTAGTGGGGGCCTGAGGCCAAGGAGTTGAAACACACTAGCTCTTTGTTGTGCAAGTGAGTGTGTGTTGCTTTTGTTATTTTTTTTCCCAGAGAAGACAGCATTTTTCACAGTTCTTTCTCCAATTTTGGCCCTGTGTCTACTGACCACAGGTGAGTTCTTGTGTTAGTCACCAATATGACCTGTTGACCGCTAATGCCCAGCCACAAAGGGTGAGGGGATGTGTCAAGAATGCTCTCACACAGAGAACAGACAGGGTACAGGAATGCCATGCTAAGTTGGATGGGATTGAGAGAGATGACAGCCTTGTGAAATTATTTCTTTTCTCCCACTTCTAATTCAATTACCATGCTTTGCCGCTCTCATTTTCCAGGATGGAAAAACTTAGGTTGCATCCGCCATTGCTCTCCAACCCCTTTAAATGGGGTGAGCAATTAGAAATGTCAGCCTCCAAGAACAAGGGATCTCTCTCTTTCCCCCCACCTCACAACAACCCCACTCCCCACCCACTTAGGACAGATACCAGTCAGGTCTGGAGGTCATATTTGTCCAATAATTGAGGAACATGAGGCATCTAGCGCCAATCCCCAGTTCCACACCCTTCCCCCCACACTAGGTTGCTTTGCCAACTGACAGCCAGCAGCTGTGTGTGTTACATTCCTGGCATTCGAGCCCCCACCATTACTGCCGGGAGTGACAAGGAAAGTTGGAATTGTCTACCAGAGACAGGAAAAAGAAGTAAAATTATGAATTTCAGATTCTGTGTTCTGTCTTTGTTGTTTATTATAATGCAGTCCCCCATTACTCCACTGCAATCTCCTGGAAAACTTCTAGAAGGCCACTTAGTAGTCCACTGAATTACTTGGCCAATATGGTCCTGGAGACACTTGGTTTTCATTTCAGGATTTTCATTGTCCTGATATTGACCAGAAAGTAAGAGACAGAGATTGACCATCTAAAAAGCAAACATGACTTAATACAAGGTGGGCCTGGTGCTGGAAGTTGTACTGGAGGCCTGTACTCCATTTCTGTGGAGGATGGGATCTTTATTATCAGTATTATTGATGAGACTCTGGCTTCCTTTCCAGGGATGAAGTATTTTTGTCATCATGTCTATTATCCCTCACAAGAACCCAATTAGGGGAGATTGCCTCAACAGAGGAGGCTGATTGAATTCACAGATTTATTGCAAAACCACTTTGGGAGTTGTAGAAAATGAGTTTCACTGCTAAGCTACCTTCCTAAAAAAAAAAAAAAAAAATCAAGCTGTGAGCCTGTACCTTGCATTATCCATCTATAACAGATCATAAAATACCCATAACCTTGTATGCAGTTTACTCACCTCCAGAGAGGCTCAGAATGCTTCTTCCAGGCTCAGAGTACCTCCCCAGGGGGCAAGTGATAGGCTCTATGTTCAGGGGACACAAGGGGAATTTCTGACCCGGCAGTAGGGGCGAGCAGACAAAGACCGGCTGGCTGCCTGTGTCAACTAAAGGGAAAAGTCAAGCTTTTAAAGAATCAGTTTTATTCAGAAATCTTACTGAGGCCTACTGCCTGGGTATTATTTCAGTTCATAATGGGGCAGTATTTTACTTCATAGTTCATATACAGGTGATGAAGATTTAGTACCTGCAAAATCACATCAAAGTTTGGATGTGAGAGTATATCTGGCTATAGATTACAGAAGCATATTACTAACCTGGTCAGGCATTATCTTGTGTGTAAGAAAAGGCAAGGACAAGGGTCAATTACCTTTTAAGGAGTATAGTGACTCAGGCAAGAGATATAGGGGGTGAGGGGCATGTGTTCTACCCTGTTTTGTCTTTGAAGCACCTCCTCCAGAGAGCTACATGTCACCACAGAATCGGGGGCTTTGTGAAATTACGACGGAAAGCAGAAATGAGCTAGCGTGGTTTCTCATGTTTGCTACTTTGTCCAACACCTGGATATAGGTCAGACAAGAAGACCTTCCTTTGCAAAGTTTGCAACTAACTTGGCCAGAGAGTCCTTGTTGTAGTTGGGTTCCAGAAAAGCTGCTGTTAAGTGGGAATGATGTAAACGTAATCTGATTCCCCCCAAAAATGAGGGCAGTATTGATGCTGCATTCCTGACTCAAAACCTGATGTTCAAAATGTTACAGAAATAGCCACAAGCACCAATTTAAAACTTCTAATTTTCTGATGTAGATATTCAAGATAGTGCCTTTCTCCCACAGTCTTAGGTTTGACTTATGTAAGGTAGCATTTCCCAAAGTGATTTCTGTAGAACCTTAACCTCCCAGGATGCTCTGGAGAAAAAAAAGTTTTATGGTGATAAATTGTGGGCAGTGCCCCATGTTACATGCCCCTTGATTCAAGGTCCTTATTAACACATTAAAGGTAAGAGCTAACTCTTTTCTTTTTTCTTTTTTTGAGTTGGAGTCTCACTCCGTCTGGAGTGCAATGGCACACTCACGGCCACCCCAGCATCAACTTGCTAGGCTTCGGTGATCCTTGTGCCTCAGCTTTCCAAGTAGCCAGAACTACAGACATGTGCTACCACGCCCAGCTAATCTGTTTATTTATTGTAGAGATGAGGTCTGGCCAAATTGCCCCGGCTGGTCTCAAGCCCACAGGCTCAGGCAATCCCCTCGCCTCAACCTCCCAAAGTGCTGGGATTACAGGCTGAGTCATAGAGCCCGGCCAAGTGCTAACTCTTAATTAAAATTTACCTAAACCAAACACTGAGTCTTTTTATATATTTTATCTCATCAAATCTTAAAAAGAAATACTCTGAGGTAGATATTAATTTATTCCTTTTTACACATGTGCAAACTGAAGTTTGGCATGGTTGATTGAATTGCCTAGTTTAAGGGGAAAAGGGAAAAGGTGGGGTTGGGGTTTTTTTGTTTGTTTGTTTTTGAGTTGGAGTCTCACTCTGTCGCCCAGACTGAAGTGCAGTGGCTGCTCCTGGCCACCACAGCCTTGACCTGCTGGGCCCCAGTGATCCTTCTGCCTTAGCCTTCCAAGTAGCTGGAACTACAGGTGTGCACTACCACGCCTGGCTAATTTTTGATTTATTGTAAAGATGAGGTCTCGCCAAGTTCCCCAGGCGGGTCTCGAACCCTCAGGCTCAGGTGGGGCTGGGTTTGAAATCCACTCTCATTCCCAAGTCATTACTCTTAACCTGTAAGCTTTATCACCTTCCTCCTAACTATACAGACATTTTCTCACATTGCTATTAATGTTCATTTTTTTCACTATTGCTTTTTTACACAATTGAGTCCATTCCTGACTGTTAACCATTGGTCACCTTTTGCTGCTGTCTTTTAATGTTTTTCATGTCATCTCATGGACCTGCTTGATATCATTTTAGGTAGTATCTTCCCCTAACATCAAGATTTTCTGTTCTCATCTTATTTGGCCTTCCTCTAACTGCTTCAAGCACACTTTAGTGGATTTTCATCTGTATCGGTTGACAGTTTATGGATAAACAAAGATGTAAGGAAGACAGGATGTGACTAAGTTTATTTACCTTGCCTTTGGTGAGGGAGGCTTTGTTCAGAAAATGAAAATCAAGAAAAAGTAAAAGTGAATAAAAAAAGATGCTGAGAGTGTATAGTTAGCTCTTACGTCATGTGTAATATGGATTCTGACACCACTGGGGTGTTAGTAACTAGTAGATACATTATTTAATCTGAGATGAGAGGGGTTACATAGAAGGAGAGAGAAAAAAATGATTCTGTACCCTTCAGTTTTACCCTAAAGAAATTGTCCATTAAACTTGGGAACTGTGTTGTCCGCTAATGAGTATATGCTTGCTCAGGAAATGGGCCTTTTGTGGGTGGAGAGGAGAAGAATATGAGTTATTAGCAGTGGCCCTGTCTCAGCAGGGGCAGAGCCAAAAGGTACTAGAAGAGGTATCCGTGGTTCCATGAGATTTCACCCAGGACCTAATCTCTTCCACCATGTGTGATGCCAATTAAGTCAGCTTCCTTGCATACGTCGGTGTTCTCTGGAAGGCCACATGTGATAGTGCCCTCCCTTGAACCTACTGATCAGTCAGGACTAATTTAATGAGCACCTACGCTGTATTCAGCATTTCCTCCATGCACAGACCAAATGCTGTGTGGCTTCCATCATGTTTGAGGAAGTTTTTTGTTGTTGAAATTGTGCCTAATGCTTTCCATGAATGATCCCCTTCAATTTTCATCACAATCTTAAAAGGGGGAGCCTAGGATTAGTTGTGGCTTACAAACCACAAAGTGCACTGAGTTTGAGAGAGGAGAAATGACTTGTGGAAGGGCACTCAGCTAGTAAGCAGCATGGTTGGGAACACCAGCCTCACTTCCTTATTTCTAAAGCTGAACCCTTTACAACTGTCATGTATCCCTGTCTCCCACATTACAAGTTAAGTGAATGGGAACACCTCCACTATCATACCACTCTTCTCACAGGTGAAGTGAGTTCTTCCTGTTTCAGAAATGTAGATTTTTAAAAAAAAAATGCTCGACTCATGCATTAAAAACCAATGTTACTACTAACCAGGTTAAATGGGACCTCCAGTGTTGCCAGGGGAAAAAAAATCAGGAGATAATTTATTTTAGGGAAAACACTAATTATATGAATAAAAATTCTTCTTGGTAAAATTGCCAAGAACACCAATGTTTCTTGCAGCCCAAACAGAAATGTTCAATTTAGCTTTAACTGAGATATTAGAATTTACTCCTTTGTTTCTCTAGCCTTACCAAAAGGTACTTGGAATTGGTCTGAAATGTCATTTGATTCTCTCAATTAGCATATATGGTAAGCTATCTTTTAAAACTTAGGTAATATCTCCTATTTAGGAACATACCCATAAAGGAGAAAATGAGGGAGTAGGGACAACTATACTGCTTTCTCACACTAAAATCTTTAAAAATTAAGCAGAAGCTATTCAGCTACAGAAATAAATGAACTCGCCAGGCTCAGTGGCTCAGCCTGTAATCCCGCACCTTTGGGAGGCTGAGGTGAGTGGATTGCCTGAGCCCGCGGGTTCGAGACCCGCCTGGGCAGGCGAGACCTCATCTCTACAATAAATAAAAAAATCAGCCAGGCGTGGTAGCACGCGCCTGTAATTCCAGCTACTCGGAAGGCTGAGGCGGAAGGATCGCCGGAGCCCAGCAGGTCGAGGCTGTGGTGGCCAGGAGTGGCCACTGCACTCCAGTCTGGGCGACAGAGTGAGACTCCAACTCAAAATAAAAATAAAAATAAATAAATAAATAAATGAGCTATTAAGCCATACAACGACATGGAGGAAAGTTAAACACATAGTGCTAAGTGAAAGAAACCCATCTTAAAAGGCTAAGTACTATATGATTCCATATATATGACATCTGAAAAAGGCAAAACTGTGGAGACAGTGAAAAGGTCAGTGGTTGCTGAGGGAAGGAAGGGATGAACAGATGGAGCATGGAATTTTTAAGGCAGTGTTACTCTTCTGTATGATACGGAAATGGTGGATACAGGTCATATATTTGACAAAACACATAGAATGTACAATGCAAAGAAAGAGACTAATGTAAACTTGGAACTTTAGTTAATAATAATGTATTGATATGGGCTCATTAACTTTAACAAATGTGCCATACTAATGTAAGATGTTAATAGTGGAAAGAGCTTTGGACAGGGGGAGTGAGAGATTAGATGAGAACTCTCTGTCCTCACCCTTCAATTTTTCTGTAACTGCTCAAAAAATAATAAGGCCTTAATTAAAACAAAGACTACTAAGCAGAAGAGAAGCACGTTATTTCTCAGCACCATAGCATCTCTGCAGATGACAGTAAAAAAAAAAGCAGGGGGAGATCCTTTCAACGCATAATAACAACTCAGTGCTCAGGTTGTGGCAACCAAGGAATATATGAAAGGTCAATTTAAACGTCTCAGTGGGTTGGAAAGACAAAGCAGACTTTGTGCCACAATAGAAATCATCCCATGGAACGTGGAGATGGCAGGAGATAAAACAATACTCTTTATCACCGGCAGATTAACCAGCAAGGACATGTTCTTTCTATTTATCCTATAGGCTCCTAGGGACAATGAGCCTTTTGTCCTTACACCTGTTGAGGGGAAGGAGCCCAGGACAGAGGCATGGTGGTATTTACATGAGACCATGCAGTTCGGATTTCTTACCTGCAGCTCTGATAGTACACCCTGGTTCATAATGTGCCTTCCACTCACAGGAACTTGGAGACAGAGCCCTCAGCACTCAAAGGGAAAGGAGCAAGTTCAAACTTTACTTGAGAAGGTTAAAATACTATAGAGTTCCTTGCTGGAAAGAAATGTAACAAACTTGTGGCATGTTTCAGCTTTCAGTCAGACATCAAGTAGTGGGCTCATCTTGTCCTCAGCTTCTAGCACAGTACCAGGCACATGTGAAGGTCTCCACAGAGACTTCCTGGATGAACGAACCTTGAGGACTTGGCTGTAAGAAAAGAGAACAGAAAATGATTTGTCAAGATTGACACCAGATTTATCCAGCTGTTTCACTGAAGTTTCCAGATACACATTCTTCTGTGGTCATGTGTGTGTTGATGTCTTCTGTCATTCTAAACCCTCACTTGGAATGGGATCTGTAGGTTTTGACTTCCTTCTTTAGGAATAAACCTCTAATTTTCTTTGGGGCCACCAACTTTTCCCCTGTTCTTAGTCTGAATTTAATCTTTCCTTTTAATCGTTCCTTTTTTGCTTGCAGGGCTGCTGGATTGGTATCTATTGGGTCATATCATCCCAAGGGAATTGTCTGTGGCCTGTTGCCTGTTTACCTTTGGTCTCAGTGAGATTCAGAGAAAGATACACAACTCAAGCTGGACTCATGAGAATCCCACCTGGGATTTTGTGGCATTACTTGAAAAGAAGTTCTTTTTCTGCTGGGGTTCTTAACTTGGAAAAATACAAGCCTAGAGCTATGAGTGGGATACTTCGTCACCATCTGGGGAAAATCTCCTTGAAAATAAAGCCAAAATGGAGGAAAACTGAGTTGAAAGATGGGGAAAGAACAAGTCCTAGAGGAAATATTTGAGCAACTTGAATCAGCCAAGTCTAAAGTCAATACATTTCCTGAACCTTCAACAAAATGAACCAGTACATTCCCAGGATTTCAATTATTTTACAATGAATTATAATTTACTAATACATCCATTTTCCCCCCTTATGTTGAAATTCTGAGTCTCCACTGTTCTTCCACCTGTCCAGGTCCTTCAAGTTAGAATGTAATAGGAAAATTCTAACTGGGAGATGTTCTTTCCAGAGCCTCAATCACTTCTCCATCTAATCACACTTCTGGGTGAACAAAGAGAACATCTGAAATGAAGAGGCCTAGAAATACCACATCCAAATGACAACAAAGGGCAGAATTCTCCTTTGCTAATTGTCTCACTATACCATGAACTCAAAATTTTTTTCATAGCTTAGACAAAGTTGGCACGTGGCAGAGTCCTGCTGAACAGATTGAGACATCAGAAAATAGGCCCTTGGGTCATACCTGGCACATGTTCCGAGGACACAGCCTGATGCTACAGCTCCCCCTCACTCTCAATGCTCCATTAACACTAGGAATGGGGCCTGGGAGCTAGGCCAGCTTGGAGTTTAAAAGTAATCTCAAAATTCATGGATAGGTTTGAAGGATAAAGGAAAGATGCTGTGCATCTCTTGACCCCACTCCAGCCATTAAATCTAATCAGAACTAACATCCATGAGACCTGTCAGATCAAGCATAGTGCTGAATCCATCAGCCATTACAACCCTATGTGATAGTTCAAACGTGGCCTAGAAAACTTACAGAACCTGCCCTGGATCACTGAGCAGGATTCAGACCAAGTAGCAGGACTCAGGCTTTCAGTCACAATATTGTCTGTTCTTTATAGCAAAGAATAACAGTGTCTGCATCATAACTTTAGAACTGTGAAAAAGAAAAAAAAAGGGACGTGAAAATGAATGTTACAACTGGACAGAAGCCTCAATATCATTTAGAATGATGGAAAAACAGAGGTAGAAGGAGAGAAGTGACTTACCCAGACTCACACAGTAAATAAAAGAACTGGGAGCTGAAATCTGGTCCTAGTGCACCAATTCTTTCTCAGTGCACACACTGTTGTTATAGAATGTATACACATTGCACCACATGCCAGCTATTCAGCAGGTACCACCATTACAGATGCACCAGTTATCAAAGTTCTAAAATATTTCTGGACCAGTTAGCAAACTGCACTGTCCTGAGACTCTCTTCCTCCCCCCCCCTTCAGATTCCTGAAACCCTCCACAATTCAGAGATTAAAGGGTTAATGTCTAGTGTTGCCAGGGACCTGCAGGACCCTGTCCCTTCCCAATGGCCAGTATCTACTCTGATTAGTCCCTGCCTCTTGCCCGCTTAGTTAAGTATTTTTAATTTGAGTCCTTCATTAACACAAAAGTCCAGCACAGATCATGGGAACATCGTGGGTGAGTTGCAGGCCACATCTTAGTTGTTAACACTGTTATCCCAAATATGGGAGGTAGACAAAAGCTGATCATGCTAACTGTGCCCAAGACAACATCAGGAGGCCAGGGTAGAGGAAGTTCAGCCCTAGCATTCAGGCACTCTTGGAGGCCTTGTCATACCCTTCCAAGCAACATTCAAGAGTGCTGGATAAAGAGATGCCCTCCCCACAGGAAAGAAGGGTTCAGGGCATCTGAATGATCTATGGGAGGCAAGATGGGTCTGCCGTGCACCTTCTTTGTTTCTTTTTGGAACGGCAGAGCCATGCCTCAAGTCATGGGGGCTGGACTGACAATTGTGAAATACTTATCAAGGAAAGACAAGCTTGCCAGCCATAGGGACAATCAGGTCCTAGCTCCTTTTTTTTCTTTTTAATACACTTAATTTTATTATAAGGATGTGGGGTACAAATCAGGATTAGGTATGTAAGTAATCTACGTGCAGGTGAAGTTTGGGCATCCAACTGGTCCTCATTTCCCCTGGTTTAAGACCAGGTACATTTTGTGTTGTTGCGTGCCCCCACCCCGCCCCCCGCCCCAGGCTGTGTCCCACGATGGCCTATCTTTCCCTTGTGCTATTGTGATAAATATTCAGGTCCCACTTATGAGTGAGAAGATGGGGTATTTGGTTTTTTGTTTCTGTGATACATCACTAAGTATGATTGTCTCCAGCTCCATCCAATTTACTGTGAAGTTCATGATTTTGTCCTTCTTTATGGCTGCATAGTATTCCATTGTGTATATGTACCAGGCTCCCTTTGAAGTTGAGAGGCAGAAACACACATCAGCTCTGCCAGTGACCAGCGGCCTGAGAAGCTACATTTTCTGACTCAGCCACAGCAATGGAGATGTGAATTACTAATGGAAGAAGCTCTATTGCACAGCATCCCCAGCAGGAGTCAATTGTGCTCTGGCAGTCAGTCTGAAACCATCTAGATCCCAGTGGCCCACCATTATGAGATGACAATTGCAGATATCTGACTCAGGTCATTTCAATAGATGTTTCCTTGTTATGCCTTACCAGGGGAGAGAAATTTACCAGGATTTATGGATCACCAACTAATTCTCAGTTATGAGTTGATATTCACATCCCATCCATCAGTGGCAATCTTTTATGCATCAGAAATCTGTTTCAGCATTAGCCACAATTTTCTTGAATGTCTGAAGCAAGAGATATTTATTCTACAATGGTCATGGTAAAAAGCAAATATAGGAAAAGGCAGAAAACCTTCTTCTGGTGATCTCCTTCTTGTTCTCTGATGTTAGCTTGCATGACTAAATTACCTCCATACTAAGTTACCACAGTTCCTTATGGATCCCCTTGTGAGGCCTTATTACATTATGATTATTTGATTAACACCTGATTCATCCTCTAGACCCATAATCCCCATGAAGCCTGAGACTGAGTTACTCTTACTTGCAGTCATGTACTCAGTGCCTAGCACAGTGATTATTTTCCAGGGTAATTGTTTCCTGAGTAATGAATGAACAATCCAAGAGTCTGACATTAAGTCCTAACTATTTAAGGAGTGGGCCTCTTAACTATCATTAGACTACGTGGGAAAGGCACTTTAAAAAGCATCAAGTCATCCACACATGCATGTCAAGTTCCTCAGCTTCACCAATTCATGGAACACTCTTTCCAATTTGTCTTCTCTTCCTATTTCTTCATGTACATTCTCTCCTACATTGTGACTTAGGAAAATCTCCCATGCCATGTTATGGGGAGACTAGTTATTTCCACAGATGCATAACTGAATTTTTCTCAAACTGGGGTCCTCAAACCAGTAGGGGATTACTTTTCTTTCCTGGGTGTTCTGTGAGTTCTCTGTGAGATTTGAAAGAGACATAACATATATTGAATCATCCAGATGAATACCCTAAAATTGAATATGGCCATGTGATTTCAAAACATGTGGAGGTTTTAAAAATATATTGCAAACTCTCTCCTACTTCTCTCTCCAAAAGGTGGAGTCAATTTCCCTTCCTTTGAATGCAGGCAGGACTTCATGGCTTGCTTCTCACGAAGAGAATGAGGCAGAAGCCACCTTGCAGGACTTCCACGACCAGGTTAGAACAGATGATAAGGCTTCCACCTGGCTTTCTCCTGGGGCATGATGGAGATTTTGAGGTGACTCCAGCTTCACCTGCCATCTGACTACAACCTAATGAAAGACTCCAAGCCAGAAACACCCAGCTAATCCATCCTTGGATTTCCTACCCAAAGAAACCTCGAGAGAAAACAAATGATTATTGCTGTTTTAAGCCCCTGAGTCCTGTGATGTTTGTTAACAAACAACAGATAATTAATATGGTGTTCCTATTTGCATCTAGATTTATGGTTGCATTAGAACTACACTATGCTTATTACAGGCTAATGAGAATAGTATCAAGGCAGAAAATAAATGTATACCACATGAGGTATAGTTTTCTAGTAGTTCAAAAAAAACAACCATGATATGAAAACAGCCCATCTCACCCAAATTGGTATTTCAGATACTCAAAGGAATCTTTTTTTTCTAAGAAATCATCTTTATTTTCTCAGTGACACATTATGTTTGCACATATTTATGGGGTACATGTGATATTTTGTAACATGCATAAACTGTGTAATCAAATCAGGGTATTTGGGGTATCCATTATCGCGAATATTTATCATTTTTATGTGTTAGGAACATTTCCAATTCTGTCTTCTAGCTATTTGAAATATGTAAAACATTGTGATTAGTCATAGTCACCCAACTCTCTACTGGACATTAAATGTTATTTCTTCTCTCTAACTGAATGTTTGTCCCATTTGCCAGCCTCTCTCATCCCTTCCCCTACCCACACACCCTTCCCAATCTCTGGTATTTATCATTCTACTCTCTACTTTCGAAGGAATTTTTGCTCAGTCAAAACCATGCTCATGTTGCAAACAGTTACCATGTTTCAGCAAAACAACTTTACAACTACATTTAACAAATGCAGTTATTTTTTATTTTATTGGTTTTTTTTGCTCTAATTTTTTCTCTAATTCAACATGACTTTTATAACTTTTTATAACTAATTTTACATGAATACATTTCAGTAACGCAAAATAAAATAATCTAAGTCAACACCAGGGAATTATAATGACTTTTCCTTTAAACAGAATCCTAAATTTGAGATTTTATAAGTGGAAACTCTTAGAAAGGCATATGTATCTATAACACACAACCATCTTGTTAGCCATTGTTAAATGAAGTAATACCTACTATAATCCACCTGTAGTGAATTCTTCATCACTGCCCACATATGAAGCAGTCCTCTTGTCAGTCTTGGGTTAGTTATGTGCCTATATGCCTCCAAGTCTAAGTCTTATGTTTGAAACCCCTGTTGATGGCAGTGATGTTTTCCATGATTGTCAGTACACAGGGCTTGACTTTTTTTAAGGACAATTATTTATTCTTTCTATTTACCGGTTTGAAGTAGAGAAGATGCCCACCTATCTTTTCAGTGCTCCCAACCTCCTTTACATAAATTTTTGAGTAGGGCACTTGAATTCTATTTTAAATCAGACTATTGTAAATGTACCTGTCAAATCTGGTGAAAATTCATTCTTTCATTTATTTTACATTTGTGCTTAAACAGAAATATAAACACTTGATTAATGCCTTACATGAATTTTTTTAAGTGTATAGTTTTGTTTTATGTGGATGGTTGACAGATAATAACAAATAGCTTTCCATTAGATGCTATGAAAAATATTTGGAAGTAGTTTGACTTTTAAAAATAAAACAGTTTATTATTATCATAATGATTCAAATTGCACATCCCTAATGTTCAAATCCAAAATTCAAAATGTTCCAAAATCCAAAGCTTTTAAAGTGCCAATGTTATGCCACAAATGGAAAATTTCACATCTGACCTCATGCGATGGGTTTCATTCAAGACACCATCAAAACTTTGTCTCATACATAAAATTATCTAAAGTATTGTACAAAATTATCTTCAGGCTACATGTAGAGGGTATATATAAAACATAAACTAATTTTGTATTTACACTTTGGTCATATCCCTAAAACATCTCATTATATATGTACAAACATTCCAAAATCGAAACCCAAAACACTTCTGGTCCCAAGCATTTCAGACAAGGGCTACTCGTAGCCTGTAATATCAATCACTTATGGCAGTCTTAAAATACTTGCACACCATGGTGTTAAACATTTCATCTATACTATTTTATTAACCCACATAATTTAAGTAAAACTATCATTTTACAGGGTCTCAGAGAGATGGCCATTTGTTCAAAGTTAACATAGCTGGAAATAGAGGAGCTGAGATTGAACCCAGACATGTCTGCCTTTATCAACTCAGTTTTCTAACCTTTTAAAATCCTCTTGATTGTACTTTCTTTGTTTACCATATTTTAGTAAAGTTAAGTTTTCATCAGTTGTAAGATGCTCCATTATGTATATGTTAATACAGCAGACAAAGGCTGACAAATTATGACACAGCACTTTATCACTAGAATTTTTATTATATTGATCGAAAGTGCTCTACTTAATAAATAGTTCTAGTTGGATATATATATATATATTTATCTAACATTATTGCTGGACACATGCAAAAAGGAAAACGGAGGAGTTTGGCTCTCCTGAACCATTTTTCAGGTCAGGGACATCAGTGTTTGTGTTTTTCCACAGTGTTAATTCTCCATATCAACAATAGTATTGATGATGTAGCATTTCTTAAAAGAATGCTTCATTATTGACTCTGAAGTTTTCTTTCAACCTGCTATCATTCCTTCCACAAGTTTTGATATGTATATGCAGATAAAGTCAACACCTCTCATTTAAATATTAAAAAACATTCATTTGAGAGTCAATGAAATATAATATTATTATGTTTCCTATAGACCATGTTTAAAAAAAACCCAATCATTCACAAATTTAAGGCCTATCTTGCAGCGTTTTATTTCTACTGGGCACCTAGTTTTAATATCCAACTTTGGCCTGCTATGAATTATTATAACGCATTTATGTTCCTTTACTAACACCATCTGCATTTGTTGAATGCTTATGATATATCAGGTATTGATCTAGAGTATGCATGCATTGACTCATTAAACTCAAGGAAGAGGTATATCGTCCCATTGAAGAAACTAAGGCTTAGAGCAGTGGTCCCCAGTCTTTTTGGCATCAGGGACTCGTTTCGTGGAAGACAATTTTTCCATGGATGGGGTGGAGTATGGTTTCATGATGATTCAAGTATGTTACACTTATTGTGCAGATCATTGGTGGCATTAGATTCTCATAAGGAGCATGCAACCTGATCCCTTGTATGCTCAGCTCACAACAGAGTTCACACTCCTATAAGAATCTAATGCTGCTGTTCATCTGACAGGTGGAGCTCAGGCAGTAATGCCAGTGATGGGAAGCAGCTATAAATACAGATGAAGCTTTGCCTGCCACTCACCACCTACTGTGTGGCCCAGTTCCTAACAGACCACGGACCAGTATGGGTTTGCAGCCTGGGGGCTGAAGACCCCTGATTTGGAGGGTTTAAACAATTTGCTCAGACCTAAACGTAAAACCTCACACTGTAAGAACCTTAGAAAATGCAGGAGACACCCTAATGGAAATGGGAACTGGCAACTAATTCCTGATCAAAACCCCAAGTGCCCATGCCATAAGAGATAAAATAGACAAGTGAGACCTCATCAAACTGTAAAGCTCCTGCAAAGCAAAAGAAACCATCAAGAGAGCAGGGAGACAGTTCACAGAATGGGAAAAAATATTTGCCAACTGTATTTCTGACAAAGGCCTAACATCCAGGAACTCAGATGTATAAGGAACTCAAATGTACCTAAAGGACGAAAACAAACAGCCCCATTAAAAAAGTGGGCAAAAGTGGGCAAAAGAGGGCAACCCCCTCAGGTCCCCTCCTACTGTGGGAGCTTTTCTGTGTTCTCAATAAATCCTGCTTTCTCCAGAAAAAAAAAGGGGACAAAAGATATGAATAGACACTTCTCAAAAGAAGATATACAGGCAGCTAACAGACATGAAAAAGTGCTCAGCTTCACTATCATCAGAGAAATGCGAATCAAAACAACAGATACTGGTGAGGATGTGGAGTAAAAGGAACTCTTCTACACTGTTGGTAGGAATGCAAACTGGTGCAGCCTCTTTGGTGGTGATTTCTGAAAGAACTAGAAACTGACCTTCCATATGTCCCAGAAATCCCCCTACTGGAAATATACCCAGAGGAACTCAAACTATTTTACAAAAAAGACACTTGCACATGCATGTTTATTGCAGCACTATTCACAATAGCAAAAACATAGAACCAACTGTGCTGCCCATGGAAACTGGAGTGGATAAAAAAACGTGGTACATGCACACAATGAAATATTATGCAGCCTTAAAGAAGGACAAACATATGGACTTCACAGCAACTTGGATGGATTTGGAGTCTATCATACTTAGTAATCTATCGCAGAAACAAAGAACAGAGTACCACGTGTTCTCACTCATAAGTGGACTCTGAACAATTACAATAATACTTTAAAAAAGGGACTGGCAGTGGCAGGATACTACAGGGATGGGGTTGGTGGGGAGGGCACAACATCAATAAGGATATTTGATCGCAAACCAGGCAAAGTGGGGACCAAAGGGAGGTCCAAACTTTACCTGTATGATGACCACTTGTATACCTAATCCTGAATTGTACCTCACATCTTTAAAATTTAAAAAAAATTGCTCAAAGTAATATTGCTTCTTAAAAGCCAACATTTAGCTTCAATTTCTCTAATACCAAACTACATTCTATGAGCTATACCTACCATGCAGCACTACTATCCATGTAAGCACTCATATTGACAGTGTGAGAACTGGCAGCTAGGATCAATGATCCTTATCATGTGCTATGTAATAAGCTGTTTCTACTTCCTTTAGCCTTCTCTCTGACTGAACATGAGTAGATAAAGTATCAGGAACATGGATTTTTATTGACTCTTCTCCCCAAGGCGAAATATTAACAGTAACCCTCAGGGACTGATCTGGAGATAATGGGCCAATATTTCCTGAAGCCTGGCAATGTATCATTCCCATGGCTATCTTGCTTTAAAAGTTTCTGGGGAATTATCTATAAAAATGACCACAGTACTGGCTGTCTTATAGGAGTCTTACAGGAGGTAGGTCCATGCATTTCATTTCTTTGTTTTAAAACACATGATCAAAAAATTTCATCCTGATCATCATTTTATAGGAAATCTATGTTGGCTCTTTCATATGTTTATGGACCGCAGTAAGAAAGAAAGGAATAAGTGCCATTGTTTTATGTTGTACCCAAAGCTAAAGATTTTATTACTTAGCTGCTGTGCAATACACCCATGCTTAGGTAATTATTTTGCTTTCAAAAAGAAGAAAAATAATCTCAGAGGAACTCACCTCATTTTACAATCTGAAAGGCAGGGACACAAAGAGTTAGCAATACTGCTAAGTTTTTTTGCCATGTAAGTAACTCATCTAGGAATTATTTTAAATATTGAGTGAAGCAGCTTTTATAATGTTAGGTCATTGATTTTGAAAACCTTCATTTAAAGTTCCCTCACATGGCAACTTGTGATAGTCAGTTTCTTTTAACAATTCTGATCAAGTGTTTGGAAACAAGACAAGGAGCTGTGCCATTTCTAGAGCTTGAGAGCTAGACTTTGTTGAAGAGATGTCAGCTTATCTGAGAAGGCTTTGAGATATTGTGAACCAATGTCTAGCCAAATGGGATGTGTCATAGAAGAAGACATGCTTGTTCTTTCTCCCATTTTCCTAAGTCTCAATGCTTGGTGTCACCATTTCCTTAGGTACCCATATTTGAAATCATTCTTGACTTATCCCTCTTATTTGATCCCTATATTCAATCACTCCTTGAGCCTTACTAATTCCACCTCTTTAATAATTCTCTGATCTGCCTACTTCTCTCCATCTCAACTGCCAATACTTGCAGTCACCACCATGTCTCACCTGGACAACTGCATTAGCCTCTACTTAATCTAACTGATCCTCTCTGCCTCCAGTCCTGCTTTTTGTGAAGTGAAAAATCCAGTTATATCACTCACTGGCTTAAACTCTTCAACGGTTTCCTGTGGCTCTCAAGATAAAGGTCCAAACCCATTGTATAGCTTCCAAGGTCCCTCGTAATGAAGTCCCTGTCAACTTTGTAAGCCCCCGCCCTTCCTCCCACCCCCATTTTTTTTGCTCCAGTCAAACAGAGAAAGTTCCAGAAACTGAAATGTTCCATCAGCAGGCCCTTACACATGGGATTTCTCTCCATACAATATCTGTCTGTTTTGAGTGCAAAGTTAGATTTCACATCCTCTTAGGATGACTTCCTCCATGCCCAGACTGGCTTCATGCCCCCTGCCTTGTGCTCTTCCTTCTTTATGATATCCCATCACTTAGTGGATTCTATTATAATTACCCACTTTGTGCCTCCCCTGCCAGCCATAAATTGCATGAGAGCAGAAACAGTCTCTTGTTCACTGTCGTATGTCAGGGCAGTGGTTTCCATATTATTTATAGCACTGGTGGCACAAAGGATTATTTGAAGTGATACACAGATGCTCTCTTCAAAGCTTTTAAAAATTGCTCTATATTTTTATATGTATTTTCTCTTTATAACAAGTGATATTTGTTTTCTTTTTCAAGAAACTCATATGCACAGAATTCAATAAACCATAATCCTTGTTCCATGACACAGTCATTATTGGTCCTTGCACGACCCACTTATATTTATTGTGTTAGTTGTTTTATACCACAATCAGCAAGTTCAAAGTCACCAAACAAGTCAAAAGCTAAGATCTTCAGAGTAGCAGATGTCTACCCACCTACCTATATCACACCTATTCTGTGCTTTTGCATCCCCTCCACCTGACCCTGCATACCATGACCACCATTCTCTTGCTTTCTTCTTAAATTGTTTAATTGCCTTTATATTTATTTCTAAATTTATTTGTCTTGTGTTGGTTGTTTTTAACTTTATAAAAAGGGCATCATGCTTGCTTAATATTTCAGAACTTTTTCCACTTAATATCATATTGCTGGGAGCCATCTATATTGTTGTATGTTACTATGTATCACTTGGTTTGACTGCTGTATATATTCCATTTATGGTTTTTTTTTTTTTTGAGTTGGAGCCTCATTCTGTCTCCCAGACTGGAGTGTAGTGGCTGCTCCCAGCCACCGCAGCCTCGACCTGCTGGGCTCTGGCGATCCTTCTGCCTCAGCCTTCCGAGTAGCTGGAACTACAGGTGCATGCTACCACGCCCAGCTAATTTTTTGATTTATTGTGGAGATGAGGTCTCACCAAGTTGCCCGGGCAGGTCTCGAACCTGGGAGGTCTCGATCCACTCACCTCAGCCTCCCAAAGCGCGGGATTACAGGCTGAGACACCGAGCCCAGTTTATGTTCCGTTTATGAATGAAACAGTTTATGCATCCACTCTCTCATTGATGGGCATTTGAGTTGTCTCAAGACTTTTGCCATTGTGAGTGGCAGTGCTCAAAATACTTATGGTCATGTCTCCTGTGCATGTGCAAGCTTTTCACTGGAGCAGAACTGATGGGTCAGAGAGTATGTGAATCTTTAACTCTCAGAGATAATGCCTAACTAGACCATTGGGATAGCACCAATTTACACTTCTGCCAATAGCATATATGAAATCCTATGTATCTACATCATTTTCAACACTTGATATTGTCACCCTTTTTCACTGTGGCCACTTAGTGTCCGTAAAATGACATCTCATGTGATCTTGATTTGTATTTCCCTAATCACTAGTAATATTGAACATTTCTTCATGTATCTGTTGTATATATGTGTTTGTCTCTTCAGTGAAATGCTTATTTCTGTTTTACACTCGTTTTTGTTTTGGCTTGTTTTTGCTACACTTACTAGTTATTTTGATACTAATTCTTTGTCAATTGTGTGTACCTATTGCAGATTCGAGAACTGCCTGGCCACAGTTATCTTATTGCAGTTGGTAACTTATCATTGCAGTATCTTTAAGGTGTCCTAATGCATAAAAATTCTTAATATTAATATATAAAACTTGTCAGATTTTTAATTGTTACTATTCTTCATGTCTCTCTAAATAAATATTTCCCAACTGGTACTGGTTTTCTTTTAATAAGAGAATAACAGGTTTGTTTTAAAACTATATTTGAGTAAAAATGAGACATTCTAAAGAAAAAAGCTAAAAATATTTTGTTATACACAGTATATGGTATAATTCATATAGTAAAATGTAAATGGTTGAAGTTTGAAAAACTAATCATGTCCTCATATATAGAATAAATTTATATTGAATGAATGAGTTATTAATTCAGTAATTTAATTGCCATATATTTCAAATGATTCTGTCAGAGTTTGTATGTTTTAGACCCCAGGTGGATTCTCCAAAAATGCTTGCTAAGCACATTTGAAGACATTCAGCTAAAAGGGGTGTGTGTGTGTGTGTGTGTGTGTGTGTGTGTGTGTGTGTGTGTGTAAGAGAGATATCCAAAGGTAATAGAAGAGATACAAAGAATATGTGAGCTAGAGGAAACCTTAAGGATACTTATTTTACAATACATATGAGAAATCCCAAACATAGACTTGTCCAAGTTCAAAAACAGGTAACACCAGAGTGGGGTTAGATCCATTGCTTAGTCACGGGCTCCCAACACTTTCCCTAGTGAACTTAAAAATATGCATCTCTCAGTGAGTCTTTGAATTTATCAACAAGAAATGCTTAGTTTATATATTTTTTCTCTCTTTCCAAATCAAAAAATGTAAAATTCCCAGTCCTTTGCATTAAGCTCCATACCATATATCTGATACCATATATCCACAGACTTCTAGATAATAGGGTATGGAGTGTAATTACCCAGTTCCTTAACTCATGAAGTACATTGTGGTTGAGGTTTTACTCTCTATTTGAGCTGCTTTTAAGCTAGAACCTAAACAGCTTTCCATACTTTCTTAAGGTGCTGGGTACATCACAGGCATTCAGCCAGAACTTACTAGAATGAACTAAAATACTCTGTGGAAAAAGGGGAACTAATAAGAATATTCACCCTCCATGTTATTTAAACAGATGATTTGTTTTGAAAGAGAAAAACTTATGTGAAAGAAACTAAAAATTAAGATTGATCTCAGTTGGTCTACATGGTACGGGAGAAATGGTCTTTTTGTCAGGTTGTCTTGTGGTTAGATTGGGCAATGTTTCCCTTTTCTTAAGACTACATTTTGAGGACACCTTGGTGTAGATGTTTTTTTACTGACTCATCTAAAAGATATTTTTACATATATTATGGCTCTTATACAGGTGTGAATCAGGTCATACCGACATGGCCATTTGGATATAAAATCATAATGCAAAAATGCTGGGTTTTTCTGTTTTTTGTTTTTGAGTTGGAGTCTCACTCTGTCACCCAGACTGGAGTGCAGTGGCCGCTCCCGGCCACCACAGCCTCGACCTGCTGGATTCCGGCAATCCTTCCGCCTCAGCCTTCCAAGTAGCTGGAACTACAGGCGTGCACTACCACACCCAGCTAATTTTTTTAAATTTATTGTAGAGATGAGGTCTCGCCAAGTTGCCCAGGCAGGTCTCGAACCCGCAGACTCAGGCAATCCACTCACCTCAGCCTCCCAAAGGTACGGGATTGTAGGCTGAGTCTTTAATCTGCTTTTAACTTAAAACATGGGGGCAACCAAGCTCTCTGAGGCTCGTCTTGTGACTGTCACCCATCCAGTGCTTCTACCCACCTCCCATGAGGGCAAAGGTAAGACCTAAGGCAGAGGCAACAGAAAGTTGGGTCTGAGAGATAGAATGAGGATGACTGTTGTATGCCTTACTTGGTACTATTTTCAATATGAAAGTTCAATAGTGTATTTTTAAAAACTGACACGTATTACATTTTATAATATAAAAGAGTACATACTCACTTATATGTAGTATAAAAAATGCTTGACACACATCCTGTATACCCATTATCCAGCTTAGGTAATACAACTTTGCCAGTCTTACTGAAACTGTTCATATTAATCCCCGATAAACTGTCCACATTAATTCCCCTCATTCATTCATTCATAAATGTTTATTTGAGTGACTATAATGTGTCAAGCAATGTTCTAGGCACTGGAAGACAATAAAATAAAAAATAAAACAGACAAAAATCCCTGACTCCTGGAGTTTACATTTTATAAAAGGAAATTACTCTTCTGAATTTTGGATTCATCATTCTTTTTTTTTCCCTTCATGGTCATATTATGTATGTAAGAATCGCTAAACAATTTATTAGTCAGTTTATTATCTTACTATACATGGTCTTATAAGCTTTGCTTATTTTCATTTAATATTTTTGTGCATAAAATGCTAGTTCATTTATTTTCAGTTTTCACAGTCTTCTGTTACATGACTCTTTCACAGTTTATCCATCTTCCTGCTTATGGCCGTATAAATTGTCTTTAGATTTTTGCTATTACAAACAATTCTTCTATGAAGTGGTATTCCATTCCATGAATGCAGTTAACTGTTGGCCAATGCAGGAGTCAGTGGTACCAACCCCCCATTGTGAAAACTCCAGGCATAACCTTTGACTTCCTTAAAACCTAACTACTAATAGCTTACTGTGGACCAGAAGGCTTACCAACAACATAAGCAATCAATTAACACATACACAGACTACTATCTACACATTTCTTATGCATTCATGGCATACCTTTTCCTTTATTTTTCTATATTTCTAGTCTATGCAAGTCATCTGGTTTTCCGAATTGTTGCAAATCTCAAAAAAAATGTTCCAGTGTATTTGTTGAAAACAGGTTGCATACAAGTGGACGCACATTGTTAAAACCTGTGTTGCTCAAGGTTCAACTGTATACCGCAACATGTTGATCCATGCATCTATGGATGGACATTTGGGTTGCTTTCGGTTGTTGCCAGTTATGAACAAAACTGTTGTGAATATTAGTGTACAAACATATGTTTTTATTTTTCTTCGTTAATGCTTAAGAGTGAAATTGCTATGTCATAAGTAAATGCATGTTTAGCTTTATAATAAACTGTTACTTGGGCATTTTCTCATTGCATTTTCCAAAAAGTCATAGCATTTTACACATCTACTTGCAAAGTATGGGAGTTCCCATGGTTCCACATTCTCGCCGATACATGCTATTGTTAGTTATTTTAATTCTAACCATTTTAGTACTGTGTAGTGGTACCTCATTGAGGTTCAGTGTGCATTCCCCAGAGGACTAATGATGCTGGGTATCTTTTCAGGTGCTTATTAGCTTTATATGTTCTTTTATGAAGTGTCTTTTGTTTGTTTTTAAATTGAATTGTTTGTCATTGTATTATTGCATTTAGGAGTTCTTTTTTTTTTAAATTCTTTATTCTTATTTTTTTTAGAGAGGGGGTCTCATTATGTTGCTCAGGTCTCAAACTTTTGGCCTCAAGCGATGCTCCTGTTTTGGCCTCTCAGAGTGCTAGGATTACAGGCATGAGCCACCATGCACAGTCAAGTCTAAGAGTTCTTTCTATATTCTGCGTCATATATTCTAGATACAAGACCCCTGTCAGAGTAACATATTGGGCATATTTCCCCCCACCTGTGACCTGCCTTTTGATTTTCCCACCGGTATCCTTTGAAGAGCAAAAAGTTTTAATTTCAACAAAGTCCAACTCATTTTTTTTTCCTTTACATTTAGTCTAGAAAATCTTTGCCTGTCCCAAAGTTAAAAAAATATTTTATTTTAGAAATATTATAGTTTTGGTTTTTACATGAAGACCTAAAGTTCATTTAAAATTAATTTTGGTTTATGGCATTAGGAAGGCATCAAAATTTATTTTTAATATAAATGTCCTGTTTTTCCCACATTACTTATTGAAAAAAAACTTTACTTTCCTAATTTAATTATCTTGGAATCTTTCCCAAATTCAATTGTGGGTGTGCGGGTCTATTTCTGAACTCTCTTCTGTTCCACTGGTCTATATGTCAATTCTATTCCAAGATCACATTATCATGATGACTGAAGCTTTATAAAAAATTTTAAACATAAGTATTATGAGTCTTTTAACTTTATTCTTTTTGAAAATTGTTTTGACTATTCTCGGTCAATTGTGTTTCCATGTAAATGATAAAATCAACTTGTCAATTTCTACCAAAAATTTGCTGGGATTCTGACTACAATAGCATTAAATCTATTTTAAAAATTTGATGAAACTGGCAATATTATTCAGTCTACCAATCCATGAGCACAATATATCTCATTACTTATTGAAGTCTTTTAAAACTTCCCTAAGCAATGTTAGTAGATTTTAATGTAGAGATCTTGCATCTTTTTCATTAGGTTTATTTCTAGATCCTGGAAATTTTTATGCTTTTGGTTTACCCTTTTTTTGTGTGTGTATGAGTTGGTGTCTTACTCTGTCGCCCAGGCTGAAGTGCAGTGGCATGCTCATGGCCACTGCAGCCTCCACCTGCTGAGCTCAGGCAATCCTTTCACCTCAGCCTTCCAAGTAGCTGGAGCTACAGGTGCATGCCACCACACGCAGCTAATTTATTTGATTTACTGTCGAGATGAGGTTTCATCAAGTTTCCCAGGCTGGTCTAGAACCCGTGGGCTCAGGCAATCCTCTCACCTCAGCCTTCCAAAGTGCTGGGATTACAGGCACAAGCCATCGTACCCGGCACCTACTCTTCTTTTAAGGTTGAATAATATTCCATTATATAGATATACCACAGTTTGTTTATCCCTTCATCTGTTGTTGAACATATAGGTTGTTCTCCCCTTTTCCATTGTGAAAAGTGTTGCTATGAAAATGTGTGCACATGTACTTAAGTATGTATTGTTAATTCTTTTGGATGTATACCTACAAGTCGAATTGCTGGATCATATGGTAATTCTATGTTTAACTTTTGAGGAACTGCCAAACTATGTTTTACAGTGGCTAAATCACTTTACATTCTTACCAAAAATGTTTGAAGTTTTTAATTTTTCCACATTCTCACCAACACTTGTCATCTTCCATTTTTTAATTGTAGCCATCATTGTAGGTGTGAAGTTGTGCCTCACTGTGTATTTAGTTTGCATTTACCTCACGATTAATGACGCTGAACATCTTTTTATGTGCTTTTTGGCCATTTCTTCTTCTTTGACTATATCTCCTTTGTGCCTTTTTAATTGGTTTGTTTTGTTGTTGTTGTAAAAGTTGAGTTGTAAGAGTTTTTTTATACATTTTTGATGCTAGATCCTTATCAGATGTATGATTTACTAATATTTTAACCTATTTTGTAGGTTGTCTTTTCTCTTTCTTGGTAACAATTTTTGATACCCAGAAGTTTTTATTTTAATGAAGTCAAGTTTATCTAATTTTTCTTTTGCTGCCATGTCCTATCTAAGGGCCTATAGCCATATCCAGAGTCATGATTATTTATTCCGATAGATACTTTTTTCCTATGAGTTTTATGATGTTAGCACTTATATTTTATATATTTTTAATATATAAAAATTACCTGTTACATTTAGGTAATTTTTTTATATGGCGTGAAGTAGGGGTCCAAATTCTCACTCTTTTGCATGTGAATATTCAGTACTTTGCCATTTTGAAGGAAAAAATATAATGTCATGAACATAATATAAATTGACATTGTCAGTCACAAGGAGCCTAAAGAAACATAACAACTAAATATAATGTGGTATCCTAGAACAGAAAGCACATCCTAGGTAAGAGCTAAGGAAGTCTGAATAACTTTGGTTATTAATTGTGAAAAATAACCATAGTAAAGTAAGATGTTAATAATAGGTGATATTGGTTATATCTTGTGTACTGGTTCCCATAGAATAGATGGGAACTCTGTTCTAGCTTCGCAACTTTTTTGGTAGATCTAAAACTATCAAAGGTCACTTATTATATGATTGCATGTATATAAATAACCCATAGAGACAGGGCCCTGATTCAAGGTTACCAGGGGTGGGATTTGGTGAGGTGGGTGAGGAGAGGAGTAACTGTTTAACAAGCAAAGGTATTCATTTGGAGTGATGCAAATTAGCCTCTATTTTATTTTTAGAACTATCTTATTTTTGGAACTAGATAGACGTGGGTGTACAACATCTGAATGTACTAAATGCCAATAAATTGTTCACTTTTAAATGACTAATTTAATGTTATATGACTCTCACCTCAATTTTTTAAAAAAAAGAAAGACTCAAAAAAATGGTAGAGATGTATTTTGTCATTTCTGTGTCTCTAGCTACTTTAAGAGTACCTGTCCTGCAGAAGACCCTGTATTCAATTATCATTGAATAAATGCAATAAATATCATTGAATAAACACAAACAGCACTTGCCTTTTAGACCTAGGAATTGTATTTCACAGCTGTAGCTGGAAAAATATGTCTAAATTTACCTCCAAAAAGAATTTCTGAACCCAGACATGAACTGTAGCAGAAATTCGCCACCCACAATTTCCCAAAAAGACAGAAGATAGGTCCAAATACTAGAAATCAGCATTCTTCATCCCCTGCTTCTTCTTAAAAATAAAACATATATATATATATATATATATATATATACATGCACACATATATACAATTTATATATATTTTATGTATTATGTAGTCCTAAATTATATGTGTGTATATATATATATATATATATATATATATATATATATAATTCCCTGATTACTTTTTCTATAAAGATAAAATTTCTGACCGTGGCTAACTAAGACTATCAACAATCCACCATTTATTTTCCCAACCAGTATATCCCAACAAGGTACTTTTAATTTTATTTTTTAGTTGGAGTCGCCCAGGTTGGAGTGCAGTGGCACGCTCACAGCCCCCACAGCCTTGACCTGTCAGGCAATCCTTCCACCTCAGCCTTCCAAGTAGCTGAAATTACAGGTCCATGCCACCACACTCAGTTAATTTTTTTTATTTGTTGTAGAGGCGAGGTCTCACCATGTTGCCCAGGCTGGTCTCAAACCAGTGGGCTCAGGCAATCCTCTCGCCTCTGCCTCCCAAAGTACTGGGATTACAGGTGTGAGCCACTGCACCTAGCTAAGAGTACTTTTTAAAAACTAAAAATGGGGATCTTGCTATGTTGTCCAGGTTGGTCTCAAACTCCTGGGTTCAAGTGATCCTCCCACCTCAGCCTCCTGAGTAGCTGGGACCACAGGCGCATGCCACTGTTCCTAACTAAGCGTATATTTGCTATATTTACTGTAAAAAAAAAATCATGTGCTTGTCTTACTCAACTCAGGCTGCCATAACAAAATATCATAGACTGGAAAAATTACAAACAAGAATTTCTCTCTCACAATTCTGGAGGCTGGGATGCTCAAGATCAAGGTGCTAGCTAATTCAATTCCCCAGGTAGGGCTTTCTCCCTGACTTGCTGATGGCTGCCTTCTGACTGTATCCTTATATGGTAGGAAAGAGGAAGGGAGGAGGAACTCTCTGGCTCTCTTCTTAAAATGGCATGAATCCCATCTTGAAGTCTCATGACCTCATCTAAATCTAATTATCTCCTGATACCATCACATTGAGGGTTAGGGACTCAACATATGATTTTAGGGAGACACAAGTAAGCCCATTGCAGTGCAGTAAAGTTGGGCTGTTATATAAGCTGTTATGAGTACTGTGGATTAACTTTGCCAAGACCTACATGAATAAAGGCAAAACACAGAGCAAGGTAGTTATTCAATATATGTAGAGTTATCAGCAGGAGTCTTAAGCATTTATGAGGTATCAGGCACTCTACATAGGTACTTTTAATATATAACTTAGTTTTCATGTTGGGTATTCCTACATTTAGATGAAAAAACTGAAGTTCATAAAAATTAGGTAAGTACCACAGGGTCACACAAGACTAGGCAACATATACATTTGAACTTCAGTCACCCGAGTGTTGGCTTCATTTTATTTTTGCCAATGTGCTTCTTCACGAAGTGTTTCTTCACTGCTTGTGTACTATAGCTTCCTTGATCAGAATGAAAAAGACAAGTTCAAACAAATCTCAGGAAAGGTCTCTGATTGGACTTGCATGCGTCACATGCCTCCCTCCAGCTCAGAGTACTTTGATTGAATAATCTCATTTCTCAAAAGAAAGGGAAGATTGCTTAGAAAACATTCCACCATCCCACATACATGTCAGTTCATAGTTTAAAAGACATCTGCCAAATAACCTCATTTGTTAGAAACACAATACAACAAGCATAAAAGACATTCAGTCTGTTGGTCAATACCAGGGTAATGAGATGGGCTCCAGTCTATTGATAGATAACATGATGAAACAGACGGGATGTGTCTGGTCAGCCACCATCTCTCTCTGCATCCTCAGGTAAGCCCAGTCTGAGTTTTGATTTTCTACCTATAATGCAGCAATGGTCATGACCAGTTCCCAAAAGGCCTTTGCAACTCTAGATAGCTGTGGTTTTCTTTGCCCAATCTTAAATTTTGAAGAAAATTTCCTAGATAGCGATGCATGGGAAAAGAGAAGCATTTTATTGCTGTTTTCAACTCAAATACTTCATTTCTAACCTTTGGCCTTACGGTGCTAAATTTGCTTATAGGACCATAAATCTTCTAGTTTTAAGAACTGATTTTCACAGCCATCACAGGGAATGTATATATTCCATTCAATGCCCAGCTTAACCCAGACACAGCATCACAGAGGGAAACAAAACAAACAAACAAAAAAGTCTTTGCTGAGTGAATTGAATCTGTATAATGGAAACTGCAGGAAAAATACAATTTTTAGTTTTGCTAGGTCAACATAATTTTAAAGTAATAGAAATTGGGTGATTATCATGTTTATTTGATCACAGAGTAGATGGGAGCTTCTTAGTCTTTTGCAACCCATGTCCCTTTTGATAAACGTAAATATCCCACACCAATCCCCAGAGTTTCTAAAATGCAACACTTAGGGGAAGGGGCTTGTCTCTTCCCCCCTCTCCATTAAAAGTTACCGTAACTCTGAACATAGACTTATCTTCTATATATTTCTGCAGAAACATTTTTCAAACTTTTCCTCAATTATAAAAATTGTAAGTTTTTTAAAAACTCCAGCTATTTCACTACAATATCAACTACGCTTTTATAATCTCAACATCCACTCCATTCTCCAACCCATGGAGAGGAGGACCTGATACCCCCCAGAAAGAAATGTCCCCTCACTGAGGATCACAGGCAGAGCATGCTTATTAATAATCCTTCTTTATTGTAGATGCTACTTTCCCCCTGATATGTTGTCTTTAACATCCTCAAGGTATTTTCTGAACCTCAGTTCCTTCACATGTAAAAGATACACTGTAAAACTTTATACAATTGTTATAAAAATTTCCAAGATCATTGTGGAAAGTGCTTGGCACTGTGTCCGGAATATAGTAAGTGCTCAGTGAATGTTATATCATGGTGATCAGCGATGCTGTATACCGTTGTATGAGCTGTGTACTACACAATTACAGGAATTGCAAATCTAACTTTGATATGAAAAATGGCCCTTGGAATTAGGATAGTAGAAAATGATAGTTGGATGGATGGATGGATGGACAGGTGGACAAAAATATATATGTAGAGTCATCCCTCGGTGTCTGTGGGCAATTGGTTCCAGGACCTCTGTGGATTTACCAAAATCCACATACATTCAAGTCCTGAAGTCAGCTCTATGGAATCCACATATATGAAGTTGGCCCCTCTGTATCCACAGGTTTCTCATTCCATCATTACTGTATTCTTAATCTGAGTTTGGTTGCAAGTGTGGAACCTGAGGATATGGAAGGTTGGCTGTATTTATTGAAAAAAGTTCATATATAAGCAGATGAGTGCCATTAAAATTCATGTTGCTCAAAGGTCAATTGTATATAGATAATATAACATAATAGTCCCCATTATGAGCAGTTTCAGTTTTTGCAGTTTCAGTGACACGTAATCAACCATAGTCCCAAAATAAGAGAATACAGTACAATAAGATATTTTGAGAGAGCATACATTCACATGACTTTTATTACAGCATCTTGCTATAATTATTCTATTTTATTATGAGTTGTTAATCTCTTACTGCAGGGGTCCCTAACTCCTGGGAACCAATACCAGTCCATGGCCTTTTAGGAACCAGGCCACACAGCAGAAGGTGAGTGTCAGGAGAGAGAATGAAGCTTCATCTGCTTACGTTGGCATCTGCTTACAGCCACTCACCATGGTTCACATTACTGCCTGAGCTCTGTCTTCTGTCAGATCAGTGGTGGCATTAGAGTCTCATAGGAGCATGAACCCTATTGCGAACTGCGCATGTGGGGGATCTAGCTTGCACGCTCCGTATGAGAATCTAATGCCTGATGATCTTAGGTAGAGCTGAGGAGGTGATGCTAGTGCTGTCTCCCATCATTCACAGATGGGACCATCTAGTTGCAGGAAAGCAAGCTCAGGGCTCCCACTGATTCTGCATTATGGTGAGTTTTATAATTATTTCATTACATATCACAATGTAATAATAATAACATTAATGAAGTGCGCAACAAATGTTATGAGCTTGAATCATCCGGAAACCATCTCCTCCCCTCAGTTCGTGGAAAAATTGTCTTCCACAAAACCAATCCCTAATGCCAGGGACTGTATCTAACTTACTGTGTTACTATACCTAATTTATAAATTAAACTTTATCTTAGGTATGCATGATAAAAAAAACATAGTATATATGGACTTAGGTACTATGTGTGGTTTTGGGCACTCGCTGTGGGCTTGGGGGGACTGTATTCCCCCATGAACTACTATATATACAAAATATAAAATATAAACATATATATATTCTCAATGAACCTTATAAAATGCACAAGAACGGGGTGACTGATTTACCAAGACTCATTTTCTACTCCTGCTGTAGAGTATCATCAGCAGAACCAGGAAGTCCAAGCCAGCAAAATATGCAGTATCAGGCCAGCAGGATCAAATCCAAATGATCTCCCAAGCCAGCTCTTGAAAAGGAACAGCATTTGTGACCCAAAATGAAAGGGAGTACAGAACTGAAGCACTCAGGAGAGGCCATGTGAGGTCTTCTGCAAACCTTCAGGCTCCCGAGGCGAAGGTTTATGTCATTTTGAATATTGGTTGTTTAGATTGGGATTACACTGAGAGCAACACGCTGCTATTATTGTAAAGACTGATGCCCAGAGGAGAGAAGCTCTATCTCTGTTTGTTTGGACTAGAAGAAAATGCCTGCCCTGCAGCCTGTGGGCTGTGAGTGTTTCGTAACTGAGGGATGCTTCCGTTCATGCTGGAGACGTGTGACCACGAAAACAATTTGAGAAGACGGGACCAGTCGAAGAAAGTCTGGAGAACATTCAATTTGCCACAGGCTCCCTGACCATGTGTTTTATGGCATGAAACACTCCAAGCAGGATGTGACATTTAAGGAAATAAAGGGGATCTATGAACGAATAATATCAGTGCAGAAGATTCTAATTGAGTTTATTACTTAGAGAAGATCAAATACTTCCAACCAGTGGAAAGTGTATTTCCCAGATTAACCACACGTGAAATGACACTGCTGCTCACTTCTCTTTCCTACTCACCTAATTTGCTGCTATCCAAATATTGGCAAGGTTGGCCTTTCTCAGCAGGAAATACCTAAGTCATTCAATTCCATTTCAAATAACCTTTATTGCTTACCTATTATGCGCTACGTAAAGGGGTCGAAATAGGACAAAAATAAAAAGAAGTAGATACCCCCTCAAGGAGCACGTTGTCCCACCAGAAAACTTCCAGAAAAAGAAATGATTGCAAAATAATAAGTATGAGGCCAGGCGCAGTGGCTCATGCCTATAATCCCAACAGTTGGATTTGGGAGACCGAGGTGAGAGGATTGCCTGAGACCATGAGTTCAAGACCAGCCTGAGCAACTTGGTGAGACCTCATCTCTACAATAATTTTTTTAAAAAGGAAGTAATAAATTCCTATAATGTTTAAATAATAATAATAAGTATGGGCCCCAATAATGATGCCAACACGGTCCCTCCAGAGTGATGGGAAACAAGAAGATAAAATGTGAATTCCCAATTTACTGTTATATTAAATTTAGAAAGAATATGATGGCACAAAGAAATTGTGGATCAAAGCAGAATCCTATTTGTTCAGGGAAAAGATATTTGAGGCATTTTCAAGGAAGATGTTCATCAACTGCTTTAAAAGAAATTGTGTTCCACTTGCAAAACAGCAGTTTATATCTATGTGGTAAAATCACTTTGCCTTAGCCATGGCATTCGTGATTAATTAGTTGATGAACAAGAAAATTATGCACTAGTGAGATCTAATTTATTTAGTGAGCTCAACTTATTTGGGAGGACATGTGTCCTGATAGAGCCTTTCAAAGAATTTTTTTCTGCATTTTTATTTTCCATTCATCCAATCCTTTTGTCCTTCAGAAGTAATCATCACTTTCAAATAAGAATAGCAAAAATGGCTGAGTTCAGATCTGAGTAAATGAAAGGTTATCCTCTCAATTTAATATGTCTGACATTTTAAAGAATGATCTAATGGAAAAGACAGGATTGGAAACTTTAAAATAATTCTACCAATTCCAGGGTGGATAAGGAACTCACAACATAGCCTGATGTCTATCCCAGGACTTTCATTAATGTGGCCTGTTTTATGGACAATCTGTTATCCTCAATGATGGGCCCCCAAATCAGTTTATCTGCACACTCTTAGAGCTTATCTCCTTTTGCCTGGACAGAATAACAGAACCCAATTCTTCCCCTATGAACTAAATATTATACTTTATGATCTGAAGAATTCATAGCAAACCTCAGCTGGTCACTTTAAATAAAAATGATTACTGTTTATTAAGTACCTACTATAGGTCAGGTGTGATGTTTAGATACTTCATTTAAATTCTTACGTACTGCTCAAAGTAAAGCTACATGGTAGTATCATCAGGCCCATTTTATAGATAAAGACAATAATTTGTTCAAAGTCAGATGGCCAATAAATGGCAGAGCTGAATTAATAACCATGTCTGCTAATTTCATGGGAATATAGTCAAGTAGGTGAAAGAAACAGGTTATAGATCCAGGTATTTTTCCCCCCAAAGTCTGGCCCTGAACTAAATAAGCCCCTCAGCTGCACTAAGACCTATTGAGATACTACTTAATATAAAATATTTGCTTAGAATAAGACTTACATTATTAGATAGTGAAACTCTATATCAACATCTATAGAGCACTCATTATATACAAGGTAATGAATGGGGAAGTATAGAATACAGATATGGGGTCTCCATGGCTTGTAATCTAATCAAAGAATGAATAATCATAGACCAGTGACTGGGTATCCTACATATGTACACACCAGGGACGGGGTATATTCATTCATTCATTCAACAAATATTCATTGAGTGCTACTTTTTGAACATCTGAGCCTGTAAGGACAAAGAAAAATAAGGACAATGATTTCCTTGCCTGCTTCCCCAGGCCGTTGCAAGGATCCGACTAAGTGTGAAATCATCTGGATGACTCTAAACTGCCCCACTGTCACACACCTAGTATTACTGTGAGGCAATACATATGAGGTTAAGAACTTCACACTTTGAAACAGCCACACTAGAGTCTAAATTCCACTGCTGGATGACTTAGGGAAATGTATCCTTGCTATAGACCCCATCTCGTAACGTAAGCTGTGAATGTTTTTCCTTAACAACAAAAGTACCTGATAAATACTACCATCATGGGGTGAATGGGCTCTGGACACCAATATGGCTCCAAAATCACCACTCTGCTCATGAGAGCCCCCAGGGTACAATGACAAGAGCATGCATTTGGGCGTTTCAAAGACTAAGTCTTTGCCATGGCACTCCCTGGCATGAGACCTTGGATATGTCATTTAAACTGTCTGAACCTTGGTTTACTCACCTATGTAATGGGTATATTAATTTCAATCTCATAGGGCTGTCAGAATACTTAAGTGAGAATATGGATATAGATCTCTGATATATGGGAACTCCTCGACAAATATTTTAAGTAGAAAATTGGGTAAGCATGACTCCTGACATTCATAAAACACAATTCTATTTCTGTTTTTCACCATCTCTTTAAACTTGAATCAATGAAGATAATCTTGGAAAAGCTAGAGAGAATGGATAAAGCACAGCTGGCTCTCATCACCTCTCACCTTCCCTATCACCTTCTTTTTGTTAACTGTTATCTCTTAGCAGGTCTGTTCATGGCTGGGCAACTTCCAGGCTGTCAGAAAAGCAAAGTATCAGCTATTCTAGGTGATCCCTCGGGATCCCTTCTTCAACCTCTAGACTTTTAGTGGGGTACCCCAACCTCTTCCTGCTGAGTTTTCCTCTAGGCAGCCAAGCAGTGCGTTTGCCAGCTCTCTCTCACCTATCTCAGATAATCCTTGAGGAACACTCATGCATCTATAACCCAGCACATTCTGGAAATGTAGCCCAGGCCAGCATTCTCCTAATGCCAGCACCAGAGCAAGTAGTTGACCCTTCTCTGGTCTTTGATTCCCCAGAAGGAGAAGGTTCCTGGGCCACAGTCCTGTTAGACTTTTCAGGCCTGAGTTAGACATCAGTCGTCTAAGTCTCCCAAACACATAGAGTACATTTCAAAGTTCTTCAAGGGCCCCTCTTCACCAAGCTTGTGGTTATATCAGGGGTTGGTAAACTTCTCTAAACACCAAGACGATAAATATTTCAGGCTTTACAAGCCAGATAGTCTCTGTCATGACAACTCTGCCTCTGAAGCACCAACGAAGCCATTAAAGGCATGTAAATGAGTGGGTGTGGCTATATACAATAACATTGTATTTATGGACACTGAAATTTGAATTAAAGTTAATTTTCATATGTCCTGAAATATTTTGCTATTCTTCTCACCCTTACTCATGTAAAAGTCTTCTGGATTCATAATACAAAAACAGGCAGTGGGCTAGAGCAGACCTGCCGACTGTAGTTTCTTAACCCTGAGTCAGATAATACCCCTGTCCCTCTCCCATAAAGTAAAATGAGGGATCACACAGCATAGCATACATCAGCTTTCACACAAAAATCTCTTTGTCAATCTATTCACACAAGCCCACTCTCCATAATTTGACCCCTTTTGATATTTTCAAAGATAAGGCTTAAGGGAAGGAGGAAAGGGTGGTCTGTCAAAAGTACTGTATTCGTTTATTGTATATTTTCTTTAAAAGTCTGTTTATGTGGATTTGTCTTTCTCACCTTATTTTGAATCTGTCATACTGACATGCCTCAGCTGAAACTGAGACAGAGTTCCATTCCAAAACCTTGCAGTAGCCGTGACTGTCACTCTCACATTGCTGTATAGATTCTATGGGTAAGAGACAAAGAAAGATAATCCAATGGATAAAGTGGTGGCATATTGTTTTCTTCCATTCCTTGCTTTAGGCAAATGTAGCTAAATTTGTTGATTCAAAGTGACCGGGAAGAAGCAGCTCTTCCATTTACCTGTCTTGGTTTACCTTCTCTTCTTTTCTGGAAGTACATCCAAGGTAAGATTTGGGGCCCCTTTTTCCCCATTGTCAATACAGTAATTCTTGGGAAAGTTGGTTTTGGGAAATAATGTGATACCATTCAAGTTTTAACTTCATCCACTGAAACAGAATGTGATACCAGGATCAATTGTCGTAATGATTTACAGGGCCAAGGTAGTTCAACTTCATGTGGACACATTTTTGCATGCTTTCAACAGTAAGTTGGTTTTTTAAAAAAATTATTTTATTTTAAAGATGTGAGGTACAATTCAGGATTAGGTATACAAATGGTCATCATAAGTTGGTTTTAAGTATATTAAGTAGCAAATGTATATCCACTTTTGTGGCAGCCATTTTTGCCAAGTGGACTACTTCAGCATGAAGACTTTTTCTGTCTTGATTATGCTTTTAACATTGGTGGAAACCATGTGATTTACACTAAGGAAAGGCAGGTCTCAACTTAAAAGGAAAATGATAAAGTCTGAGTTTTTTTACCTATCTCTTTTCCCTTCTGGAAGCATTACTCTGTTGTAATAAAGCTGTAGTCCATCAAATAGATATTAACGTGCTTCAAATCCAGGGAGCAGTTTCTGGGCCATAAATACTTATATGAATAATCAGACTTTAGAGTCACATAAGATCTGTCTTCTGACAAGTTCAAAGCACCGTGGAAACGTGACTTCATTAATTTGTTTCATATCTCAGACGTTCAGGTGGGGACAAAAATAATTTTTCTTCCATTTTGCAGGTGATGAAACTGGGACCCAGAGATGTTTTGACTGAAATAGGATCACCCAGCAAGTGAAGAGAAGGCCTCATACACAGCTTCATTTACTGACCTACACTTTATGTGGTGGATATGACTCAACACAGGGCCATAGAACAGTTTCACATATACAAGTGTATTTAATGAAAAATGTTTTGTTAAAAATGGTATTAGCATTCTAAACCTGTGAAATAGTGGCAGTATTTTTCAGATTAGAATCAGAATTTTCAGATTCAAAGAGACCTTAAAAATTAAAAAATGTTGCTCATTTATTTTACATTGGGGAAAATTAAGCCTAGAAGGAATAAAAGATATTCTCATGCTGTCCAACTAACTTGTAATAGAGAGACCAGGTCTCCTAACATTTTGTGACCTTTCCATTAGATCTGACTCAGGATGGCAAACACACTTTCCCATTCCAGGCCAGTAGCAGACATCAACAATCGATCACCCTACTCTTTTCTTTCAACCTCAGTCAGGCAGCCATAACTAATTATTCAGAGTTGACACTAGAAATAAAACCTATTTGCCAACCATGATATTAAGATGCTAAATACGGCTGGGTGCAATGGTTCATGCCTGTAATCCCAGCACTTTGTAAGGCGAAGACAGGAGAATTACTTGAGCCCAGCCTAGGAAACATAGTGAGACCATGTATCTACAAAAAAGTAAAATATGATAGTTGTTCAAGGTCCACTTGTGAGTGAGAACATGTCATACTCAGTTCTTTGTTTCTGTGAAAGATCACCCAGTATTATAGACTCTAACTCCATCCAGGTTGCTACGAAGTTCATGATTTTGTTCTTCTTTATGGTTGCATAATATTCCATTGTGTATATGTACCACATTTTAAAAATCCAGTCCTCTTTTTGATGGGCAGCATGGTTGTTTCCATGACCTTGAACAACTATCATAATACTATAAGAAAAGGATTGATAGTAGCAGGAAACTGCAGGGGTTGGTGGGGAGGTGGGATTGACAGTAGTGGAAATCTGCCTGGGGAAGGGGGGCATACCTCATCAACAAGGTACCTGCACAATAAATATTTGTATACCTCACCCTGAATTGTACATCACAATTTTAAAATAAAAAATTTAAAGTTAAAAAAAATTAAAAAAACAAAAAATAAAATGCTGAATATAATTTTTTTTTTTTTGAGTTGGAGTCTCACTCTGTCACCCAGACTGGAGTGCAGTGGCACACTCCCGGCCACCGCAGCCTCGACCTGCTGGGCTCCAACGATCCTTCCGCCTCAACCTTCAAGTAACTGGAACTACAGGCGCACACTACCACACCCGGATAATTTTTTTTATTTATTGTAGAGATGAGGTCTCGCCAAGTTGCCCAGGCGGGTCTCAAACCCGCGGGCTCAGGCAATCCACTCACCTCAGCCTCCCAAAGTGTGGGATTACAGGCTGAGCCACCGAGCCCGGCCTGAATACAATTTTTAAAGTTACTGATTATCGATGGGCACACAGTATACACCAGGCATAGTACACAGTATTTAACTACAACCTTACAATATCCCAGTGAAGATGGCACTATTATAGATGTGGAAGCTGAAGTTAAGAGAGATTATATAACTTAAGGCCACAAAGCTAGTAGGTAGCAGGTCAAAGATTTGAATCTAGGCCTTAACAATTCCTATATACACATCTATATACATACACACACACATGCACATACATGAATTTCACTTAAAGCTTCACTATTCATTTTGCATATTCCCTTTTGAATATACAGTTTTTATATCATCTTTATTCTATTTTTCCCCTTCAATTATTTCAACTTTGGATAGGTGAGCTTCTTTCTCCTTGCTGAATTTAACAATAAGATGAGATGCTCCAAGTTCACTGAATTTGAAATTCAAAGCAATTCCCTATCTCTGCAATCTCCGTCAGTTGTGACTTGCTGCAGGTTAGAAATGGCCTTTTCATGAAAACACAAATAAACTGCCTTTGTTTGAGATTTGTTGTAGCCCTCCTCCACACCCTACCTCTTCACCTCATTCATTTCCAAATCCCTTACACAACTTCCTCTACTTCCCTATTTTCAAACGAACATGAACAAATTCAGCCCTGCTGTTTCTGGCATTTTAAATGACGCTGGGGTCAGGCCAAAATAAAATATTCCAGCATTTTCTAGCAATTCACCAGCAAAAGATTAAGAAGGATTTACAGCATTTTTCACTTATATGTAAACACCACTAGGATAGCTTAAGAGACCAGGCATAAATTCTAGAACTTTCTGCCTTTATGCTGTTAAATCAAAGGGAAAAAATAAAAACAAAGACCCAAGAGAAGTGAAAGTTATACTGCTTAAGTGGGTTTTTTTTTAGCTTTTTCTAAATTAACTGATAGCCCACCCAAATCTGCAGGGTAAATTTCAAGAAAGATCGCAACAAAATAGACTTTTCTGGACATAGAGTTGATCTTTCTTTAGCTAATGTGGCTAGCCTCTGGTGACCCGGCTTGGCTCCTAGATTAGAACCTCAGAATTCCTATTAAAGCCTTACAACATTAGCACATGGCCTTAGGCCTGCTTGCAAACAAATTGGACCCAATTTTTAAACACCATCAGCTCCTCTCTGTAGCTTCCATCTGAAGTCAAGGGAAATAAATGGCCCCAAATGATCCTCTTGTAAGAGTAAACCACATTTATCTTCCTGGTAAAGAAGATGAAAACAAACATCTTTAGTGTTTGCATATTGAGAGCTGAGATTCTAGTCTCTCTGATGGAAGCCAAACACTTAGCCTGTTTCTGGACTATTTGAACAGCTTCAAATGCCTGGTTGTACCTGGTTTCTTAGAAAGATAAACGGACTCCAGGCCCCCAAGGGTGTTGGCTATAACTGCCTGCTTTGCCAATGTAAAACATAAGCTTCCGAGAAGAGTTCATCCTATCTGAAGGCTCAGGCGTCATCAGCAAACAGTTTATTCTGCACCTTGTTAATACTGAGAGGTATTTAATGTAAACTCTGAATTAGTCAAACTCTGTGCAGTTTTTAGAAACACAGCTGCACTTCACAGTATCTTGTTGAAGAGTCCTTATTTGGTCCCCCTTAAAATCATGTAGCAGGAGTATAATGGGAAGGAAAGGTAAATAATTCCTGATTTCATAATTTACATACAGCTGTGTTTGTAAGCACATGGTTGCTTGGTTTGGTAAGCGAATGCCATTTGAGATGCTTTGGTTCAATAGTACCAATTGTACGGCTGCCATCGCTCAGGAAGCACTGTATTCAAATAGACAAACTGCAAGTGAAATCTGATCAATATAGACAGCCAATCAAGGCAGTTTATAATGCATGCCATAGGAATCTATACAGATAATACATTAACACTTAGAGGGAGCAAGGGAAGAAGGAAGGGAGAGAGAGAGTGGGGTGGGGGGTGGAGAGAGAGAGAGAGAGAGAGAGAGATTCCTCCTGTCTGCCTTCAATGATGTTGAAAGATTTCTCAGAGGATGTGGCATTGCAGGCAGATATTGTGTAGTAGTTCAACAGGCATAGATAAGAGAGAGGACATATATATTTCTGCAACATGATTTTTAAAGGAAGGGTTTGCAAGTCTAGCCATATGTAATTTAACATGCCTGTGCCCTTTCTAGTTTTCTTAGGGCTTTTCTTCCTATACCCTAATATTATTTCTACATGCAAATCTTTCCCAAACCCTAATTACAGAAGTTCTGTCTTTGAGGACAGGGATTATATTTGTGTCCTCTATAGCTCTGAGCACAAGATCATTATGCCTGGAGTATGGTATGAGTTTGAGAAATATTTATTGAATTAAAATTCAGTCCATTGTCTATTTTTCTTCCTCTTCTTTCCCACACTATGAACTATTAACTCTTGAATCCTATTTGCTGTCCCTCACCATGGCTTGAACATAAGAATGGTCCATGAACATTTGGTGAAAACATGGATGGAGAAAATTGGTGACACTTATGTCAGGAGACAGTGCCCACAGCTACGTAAATACGCCCACTTTGTTACCTTGGGTATTGTTGTGTGCAAGATATTTGGTTCTTGGAGTAGAATTCTAGTAAACAGGCAAGATCTGAAACTTTCCTATTTGTTTTCTGATTGAACCACCTCAACAACACTATGAGGTCAGGACCACCATCCTCATAGTGTTGCAGATGACACAATTAAGGCTAAGAGAGGAAGAATCCATTGCTCAAAGTTCACTTAGATCACACACAGGGAATTCAGGAGTTGTACTTCTGCACATCTCACTTCTTAATCCTGTTCAACAAGGAAGCCATTATTTCAAGATCCTATTTTATTCCACATACCACAAAGTATTGGCTAGACCTCTCCTTAAAGACACTCATGATCCCTATGTAGTATATTAAAAGAAGAGCAGAAGCAGCAGGAGCAAGATTGTCTTAGTCCATTCGGGCTACTATAATAAAAATACCATAAGCTGGGTAACCTATAAGTAATAGAAATTTAGTGTTCACAGTTCTGGAGGCTGGGCAGTCCAAGATCAAGATGACAGCAGATTCCACACCTGTTCCTCTTGAATGGTGCCTACTAGTAACATCCTTACATGGCAGAAGAGGCAAACAAGCTTCTTTGAGGCTCTTTTATAAAGGCACTAATCCTATTCATGAGGGAGAAGCCATCATGACCTAATCACCTTCCAAAGACTCAGTACTGTCACCTTGGGGGTTAGGTTTCAATATATGAATTTTAGAGGAACATCAACATTCAGACCATAGCAAAGGTAGAAGGAAAGAAGATATAGTACAAACCTCAACCAAATGCCACAGTTGGCTCACAATGCATACATTTTCTCTGGAATTTTATTACTACTTGAATTGCTTCCCTTCACTTCCAGCTGCTTACTGAATAAACTAGCCCAGAAAATGCAAGTGTATTAAGTGAAATCTAAATGGGAAGACAAGAGGTGCTGAAGGATGTGTTAGAGAGTCATCTCCAAAAGGCTTTTGCTGATCTGTGCATCATTATTCCTGCCACTGTTGTGACTTCTGAGCACATCATTGAGAACTGTCTGCAAATCCCATCCCTCTCTTAGCTTCTGGTAGGGCAGTAGTGTTCCCAACAATGCCGTGAAAACAAATTTAATGAAAAATAATGTGTGGCCCCAAGTGTCAGCCAGGTATGCAGCTGTCTATGAAATGTCAATTGAGGGAAATCTGCTTTCTCCATCTACTCTGAGTACTCGTTTCTTGGAACTTAGACCATCTTCTATCTTCAGGACAGGGTTCAACTCTAATTGGCTAATATCTTAGTTATCACTGAACACTTGATAGGGATTATCAGAACCAGGTGGCTGAATAGAAGGCCTGACTTCTAACCAAGAGGGAGCAAAGGAGACACAGGAAGATGCTACCAAGACTTGCCTGTTAGTAGAAGCTCCAGCTTGGAGGTCTCTGTCTGAGGAGGAGAATGAAAAATGTCACAGATAAGTGATTGTCATGAATTTAAGCTTGGAAACATTCTAGCAAGTTTTAAATTTAGTAACTTTGTAAGGGAAGAAACAAAAATATGCATTAACAAGAATGTTTTGTTTCTTTAAATAAGAAAAAGGATATAGGATGGGCACAATGGCTCACACCTGTAAACCCAGCACTTTGGGAGACAAGGGTGGGATTATTGCTTGAGCCTAGGAGTTTGAGACCAGCCTGGGCAGCATAGTATCTCGTCTCTACAAAAACTAAAAAAAAAAAAAATTAGCCGGGCATGGTGGCACATGCCTATAGTCCCAGCTACTGGGGAGGTTGAGGCAGAAGGCTCTCCTGAGCCCAAGAGGCCAAGGTTCCAGTGAGCTGTGATCCATGATTACGCCACTGCACTCCAGCTTGGGTGACAGAGTGAGACTCCGAGTCAAAAAAAAAAAAAAAAAGAGGAAATAAAGTCTCAAATACATTAAGAAATTTTCTAATCCCAACTTGAAAGGAGGGGACAGCAATTAATTATTTTGTAAAGGTATGCAGTAGCTCACATGCAGAAAGAAATACAAAATACATCTTTTATTCCCCCTTCTACCTCCCTCTTGACTTTCCCTACTCTAGGTCTGACCTGTCTCTATCCTTTTCCATGTCTGTTTCACAGCGTGACTATTAAATTGCTTCTTACAGTCTGACCCCTTTGCCAGGCAAAATCAATCCTTTGTATTTCTCTGCACCCCCAAAGGCCCTGCTATAGCATAACGCATTGAAAGGAAAGTCACTTTGAGAAAAGGGCAACGAGATTCCTTACATGGGACCCAGTTCTTCTGTTACTAATAAATTAAACTGTTTATCCAATTACGGCCACTCACATTTCTGTCTGGAGGTTGAGGGGCTACAAGTGTCAAGTGGAAAAATCGGTTCTTAAGCCTTCCACCATCCTCCTCCCACCCCCACCCCTCTCCCACATTATGCACAGGAGCAGGCAGCCCTGAGTGGGAAAGGACCAGACCATCTCACAGCAGAGGGACCACGAGGTCATGCAGGTATCCCCAGGCTGCAGGGCAATGTTAGCTGGTTTTGGACACTTATGCTGGCTTATTCCCAAGAGGCTAAATATTTTGAGAGGTGGAGGAAGGGAGGATGGAAGGGAAGGGAAGCAGTCCCAGTTCAACACATCCTCCACTCTATTGCAGAGAGAACTTACAAAATAGCAAACTTCATCAGCCCTGCCCCTGCTTAATACCTCAAGGGTCCTCTTGACTTCTGAATAATCATAATGAGGCCACAGCCCACATCTCCGGTCTGGCCATTCCTGTAGTTCCTGTAGGACACACAGGGCTCTTTTGTTTCCCTGTCTTGGCAGGAGAAGTCCCCTCTGCCTTGGCTTCCCCTGACTTCTCAGCCTTGTTTGGGTAATTCTTATGCAGCCCTCATGTCTCAGCTCTGATATTGCCTCCTCTGGGATTCCTCCCCAGATTCTATGACCAACTTTATACTGTACTTTATACTGAGACAGGTACTATGGTCTATATCGGGAGCTGAAAAGGTTTCTCTAAGTTCCAGGTAGTAAATATGTTAGCGTTGCCTTGCAACTACTCAATTCTGCCATTAAATATGAAAACCTATGCAAATGAGTGTTTTATTAAAACTTTATTGACAAAAAGATGGTGGGTTGGATTTGGCCCATGGGCTATAGTTTGCTAATCCCTGATCTATATTTTCATAGTTTCTTAAGCTTTCAATATTCAAAATTCTCATAGTGTCTTAAACAATCAAGGTCCTGATCAGAGACCATGAACATCGTGGGGGCCGGGACTACGTAAGTGTTCAACTCTGCACTTCCAGATGGCCCAAGGCATACATGATGGCCAACAGCAGTTCAGTACATGCATACATGGATGAAGAGATAAGGAAGGTCCAGCCAATCAGTCAATCTTCTGTGATACTTCCCTCTTCCACAATCAGTTCTTTCTCCACAAGACATGCATGAAATAGTTTCTAAAACACTAAAATTGTCTTTGAATTTTTGGTGGGAATGAGGGGAATGGATTAATTAGCAAGAAGCTTGTCTTTTTATATTCTCTGAAGGGGAAACAAGGACACAGGAAATTTCTTCCTTTTAAATTTCCAGGCCCCAAATAGCTGGCTCTTCTAAAGATTCCAGATTATAATTGGTAGGACTTCCAACTTCCAGAATGCTGGCAGGGTCTGGGGAGCATCATTCCTTGGGCCTACACACCAGGGCCGTCAGCAGTCTGACCCCTCCAATATCTTGCTGAGACACATTTCTGTCCATTGCATCCTGCTGAATTTCCAGTAAACCTGGGTAGCTCTTGGGCAAGCATTTCTGGTTGTTTCTCTATAATAGTGTTAACTAAATGTGGTGTTTGGACAGGCCTAGGTATCTCCAGGGACCTTACAGGGAGTGAGGGAATTGCCTTCCATCCCCCAGTAGTTCACAACCAAATGAATTTTAAAATACTCTAATTCTGCAACAACTACCACTATCATCACCATCACAAAATCCATATCCTGCAGTTGTTTGGAGAAGTAGAAGGAAGGAGAAGAGAGATTAGCAAAAGGATGGTAGACTTTTGCTTTTTTTTTCCTACCAAATTCACACCCTCTTTCCTCTAGTGTAAGCATCTTTGTTTTCATGTAGGGAATCAACCCCTTCTCCCTCAGTGTACATGGTCTACACAACATAAGGTAGCCGGGCTCGGTGGCTCAGCCTGTAATCCCACGCCTTTGGGAGGCTGAGGTGAGTGGATTGCCTGAGCCCGTGGGTTCGAGACCCGCCTGGGCAGCGAGACTTCATCTCTACAATAAATCAAAAAATCAGCCAGGCGTGGTAGCACATGCCTGTAATTCCGGCTACTCGGAAGGCTGAGGCGGAAGGATCGCTGGAGCCCAGCAGGCGAGGCTGCGGTGGCTGGGAGCGGCTACTGCACTCCAGTCTGGGTGACCGAGTGAGACTCCAACTCAAAAAAAACCAAAAAACACCCCCCAAAAACATAAGGCTAGTATTATGATCCAGGGGTGGGTACATGATTCAGGCCTTGCCAGTCTGTGTATTCCACCTCCCTGACCTGAGAGGCTATTTCAGAGTGATGGGCCCATGAGCCAGGTCAGGTCAATCAGAATTATTCCGGTATTTCCGGTGAAAATACCAGGAAGACTTAGGTGAACCCAGAGGATAATATGTAAGTCAGGAGCAACTGGCAGCTACTTTATCAGCAGAGAGGAATGCAGGGCTGAGAGACAGAGAGAGTCAGAGTCCTAATGATGCTGTTTGAGCCCTTGAAAGAGCCTTACCTGGAGGTTAATATCTGCCCCCCTCCCCGAAATTTTCAGGATTGTGAACCAATAAACTACCATTTTTGCTTAAATTCGTTAATGTCAGGTTTCTGTCACTTGTGACTACAAGAATCTTGACTAATAGAAGAAATGTTTATATACTCAGACAAAGTACTTAAGACAGAATGTTATAACTTGCAAAAATTTGGGATTTCCTATTCTGAGGATAAAATTTTCTGCCATCAGTTTGGCTGGTACTTCATCTTGACATCTTCTCCTGGGATAAACAAGAATGAGAGTGATGACCCACTTTCTTGCATGGGACCTTTTTAGAGCTAAAGACAGACTGGAGAAAATTTGGGTCCATGAATTTGGATGCGGCAGGCATGGCCTCCACTTATGGACAGCATCTGTTTATCAACTTTGGATACTTCCCTTAAGGTCACTGAATAGTAAAGCTGGAAGAGATCTCAGGCTATCTGGTCTGGCCTCCTCGTTGGACAGAGGAAGAAACTGACACTCCTGGAGAGATGGTTTTCTAAAGCTTCCTATGTGCTGTAGTGGCCAAGTCAGCATTAGAATTCAGGTCTCTAGACTCCCATCCTTTTACTTCACAAAGTCCCTGGCACAACTGTCATACCCTGTACTGTTTGCCCACTGAAGAGGGAACATGACAATTTCCTTGAGGAAAGTTGATAAACCTCATAACTGTGTGCTTAGAGAGACCCTGTGTCAGGTGGAAAGAAAGCTGGATTTTGAGTCAGAAAGGGTGTGTACGACCTTGGACAAGTCACCAGATCCTTTGAAGACCCAGTTTCCTTATTTGGATGATGAGGACTGGAACTAGTTCCATTCATCTCACAGGGATGTTGTGATGATCAAGTGATAAGTTATGCAATAAAAGTGCTTTATAAACTGTAAAGTATGATTTTCACATTTAGTTAAACTATGGGAGGCATAGTCTGTGCTTGGTTCACAAGTTAGCAAAACATTAAGTCATGCTCACATGAAGCTTCTATTTTAGCACAGGGAAAGACAGAATCAACAAAACAAGAAAGTGTTCAGTAAGTCAGACAGCATGTGCTACGGAGAAAAAGAAAACAAAGAGAAGGTGCATGAAGTACAGATGTAAGGAGGCTGGGCAGGGAAGCTTCGCTGGGAAGACAGCTGCTGAGTAGCAGTTACCTCAGAACAGATAAAGAACCTCACCTGAGAAGTGGAGAGTGAGCTCCAAGCAGAGCAAATAGCAATGGTTAGAGCCCCGTGGTAGAAACCACACAACCCTGTCTTGTGAAATATTCCTTCCTTCTGTGAGATCCATTTCTTCGAATGCATTACAACCTCTATATCTATGTGGTCAAGTATAAGTTTTGCTCAAATGGATGTCTGGTTGTGCTTACCAAGGTAACAGAAAAAAAATAGATGCAATCAGAGAGCTGGAGGGTAGGGAAATATGAACTGGCTACTCTTTCTTGAGGGGAAACTTAGCAATAGGCCACTTATATCCTTCCACCCAAAATGTCTGAGAAAATACTGCAATTGCATGTTGCATGATATTTTTTTAAAAAGTAAATTAGTTTAAAATGGCATCTGAGCACTCCCAGTTCTTTAAAAAATCTGTGCAATGACTTGGCCACAAAATGTTAATTTATCTCAGCATTATTTATAACATTTCAACATTTGAAACATCCTAAACATCCATCTGTGTGGAATTGGCAATCAAGGATGGTATTTCTACCAGAAATTCCAGGAGTGACTTTGTTCGGGCTGACTTGGTTCATGGGCCTATCCCTAAACTAGTCTCTGGACTAGTTCTATGACCAGGAAAACAGAAATTACTGTTTGGTAAGGAGCAGCTCTATGCAGCTATTGAGAATGATATTATACACATTTGTCTATATTTGTTACCATTAGGCACTTAAAATGGATGCATTTTATTGTCTGCCCTTAAAATGGATGCATTTTATTATCTGTACATTTTATGGTCAATAAAGTTTATCAAAACAAAAAAAGATGGAATGATAGCAGTATGTTTATTTACATGAGAGATTTTTATTTGGGAAAATAAATCACAAAATGGCTGTACTACATTATCTAACATATGTCTTCTATGGGTAAATGCAAAGTTTTGAAGGATATACCCCAAAATATCAAAAAGTGTTCTGAGTAGTGGGTTTACAGATGATTTTATTTTTTTAATTAAGTAATTTTTACTGAAAAAAAATTAAAACATGCTCCTGGCTTCAAAAAAATCACATACAAATGGAATACAAAATAAAACAACTCTAGCTCTTTCAAAAAACCACTTTTTTTTCAGTTTCTTGGGTATCCTTCCAATATTTTCTATGCATACACAAGCACATATGTGAATATCAAGGGTTTTCTTGGTATAAATAAGCCTCTTGGGTACACAAATAGAAGCAAACTAAATACACTGTTCTGCAAATTGCTTCCTTTTCCTAATTAATCTTAAATTTCATTCAATATCAGCACTTATAAATAAATCTGTGCCAACTTCAAATGATTGCAAATTATTCCATTGTAGGGTTGTTCTATAATTCATTTAACCAGTCTTTCTACAAATGAATATTTAGATGGTTTAAACTCTTTTGTAAATCTCAAATGTTGTCATTATCTTCTTTTAATATGCCTCTTTTTGGTGCATGCATAAATATTTCTTGATGGATACATGGAAATGGAATTGCTAGGTCATAGGATATATGAATGATTATCTTCATTTTACATTCCTACATTTCATATTTTTAAAGTTACACTTTATATGACACTTTTTAAAAAGTGAGTTACATTAAAATGCTATTGGAGAGCCCACAGTTCTTTCAAAAATCCTTATTAAGTTCAACTATTGCTCCTTTGACCCTGAGAGAGAAGGGCCCATGTGCTGGATTTACTGTGGTGCCATGCCCAGAGGACACATTCTCATTCATTTGCCAAATTTGAGAGGACTATGGCTGGAAACTGAAACAACAGCCCCAATATATAATCCATCTTATCCTTCTTCCCAAGGATGTACACCCATTTAATAAAGCAGCCATGAATGACAAGCCATTGGCTGGGAGAAATTGGAATATATTTCTGATATCTTTGGCATCAAAATGCCCTGAGAGAGGGAAAATGGTCAAAAACTCATAAAACTTTCATAGTCCTTTAAAAGCAGCATGGCAGGCTTGGTGGAGGCTAAGAACAGAAGAGGTAAATTTGCCTGAAAAAGAAAAAATGGTTGGACATAAATTCCATAGAGCTTCACTGTTCAAGCAGAGCAGTTTAAAGTTATTGTAGAATCTGATTGCCAAGTAATGTAAGTGAGCCAGGGTTGAAGCAACATACAAATGACAGGCAGGCAATTCTCATTGTAGTTGGGATCTTAGTAGAAATCTGTTAATTGTGTGTTCAGGAATAACATCAGAAAAGGGTATTAAAACAACTGTCTAAACAAGATGAAATGAAAGCATATTTGGCATGTTTCCTCAAAGGACAGGAGGGCAAATGTTGGCAACTTTCTTCAAATGGCAGGAGATGCATTTGCTTCAAACACTCAGACATGGGATTAAAATAACGTGATCCAACTAATTATTTTTCACTTCTTGGTATGCTTCTTAGACTGATAACCTTTTTCAGCTTGCTTAAAAATATATTGTTTGTTTTGTGGTTCCACCTTTAAAAATTGTTTGGTTTGCAGTATGTTTGCACCGATAGCAGAAACTAATCTGAGAAGATTAAGCTACATGAGGAAATAACTTGGCTATTAGATTAAATACACTGAGAAGTCAAAAAGTAGGAGACCAGTAAATGGGGTTTCAAAATCACTGATACAGTGAAAAGCTTCAGATATGTGGACATTTTCTGTGCTGCCCAATACGAGGGCCACCAGCTACATGGAGCTATTTATAGTTAAAATTATTAACATGAAATAAAATGTAAAATTCACTTTCTCAATGACACTACTCATATTTCAAGTGCTCAATAGCCATCTGTGGCCACTGGCTACCATACTGGACAGTGCCAGATTTAGAACATTTATTTAATTGTAGATAGTTCTACCGTAATGCCTCGATGAGCCCTTAGAAATAATTCTCAAAGACTCTTCTTTGGTCTGCCCGATTCCCACAGATTCCACCCCTATTTCTGAGTACCACCACTAGTCACCTGCATCTTTCTTGCTTAGCACTTCACCTGGTGAAAGAATCTGGACAAAAACTGCTTGACTAGCTGGAAAGTCCTGGAGGACACAGATGATGTCTCCTCTTCCATGCCTAAAACAACACCTAGAACATAATCAACTCTCACTACATGTTTACTGACTGACTTATTGATTTAATTAGGAAGGTATGCAAGGAAGAAAGCATCTCATTCCAAAACTAAGTTTATTTTTCTAGACAAATAAGAATTAAATGACAGACACCAAACGACAACTCAGTTTAAACAAAGGGAATTGGACATTGGAGATAGTGTTGTTTTCAAACCCTGGTATAGCCTGTTTAATTATACTTCTATAATCCAAAATATTTTCTAAGTCTGGATCATTCTTCCCCCAAGGCAATGAGAGAGAAATATGAATCCATGATGTCACTCCAAACTTCATTTTCTACCATTCTCCTGTTTGATTTTGTGCTTGCCATCAGCCTTTCTCATTTCAGCTTACTTTCAGAAGATATAATTTCCCTAAATTTCAGATTCTGGGGATCCTATTTCATAGTAGCACCTATGAAACCACTTTAATTTTAACAGAAAATGCTCTCTGAATCATCTTGTTGAGCAGGTTCCATTTATAATGCTGCTCCATAAACAGAGTATCCCATACATGATCTGTGAACTTTCCTGACAGGGAGGAAGCTTGTGGCTCTGGAAAGAACATAGGACTTGCACTCTCCAGACATTGGTTTGAATTTTTCCTCTGTCACTACCATCTGTGCAAGTTATTCAGTTTCTAGGTGTTTCAGTTTCCTCTTTGACGGAACTTTCTTTGGATAATTATTGTTAAAACTCAAAATAATGCCAGCAGTCCACTGCCACTTTCAAAAGTGACTGACTCATAAAAGGGCCTTAGTAAATGACAGCTGCTCTTACAATTATGATTGATAAATGACCTGGATCAAAGAATATGGTTTATCCTTACAGGAACATCGTTTTTCAAACCTTGTCTCCAGATTTAAAATCCCAACTTTCTTTCGAATTTTCCCATCACCTACATATGGATGCGCCACTAACTTCTATTGTCTCTTACTCACTGTTTCATCTTAGACTGAGTAGCAGGGTCTGATAGGCAACATTCTGAAACAAGCTCCATGACCTTCGCCCTAGTGTTACTCTGTGGTTACATAGTAAAAGCAATTTTGCAGATATAATTAAGGTTACTAATCAGTTGATGTTGAAATAGAGAGATTGCCTGGATAGGCCTAACCCAATCACGCAAGTTCTTCAAAAACAGAAAGCTTTTTCTAGCTGGTAGCAGAAGAAGTTGGAGAGATTCAAAGTGTAAGAAGAATTTTATGCAAAAGAGATATTCCATTGCTTGCTTTGAAGTTATAGGAGTTCATGTAGAAAGAGGACCTGGGAGCAACAACCAGGAGCTGAGTGAATCACCAGCAGACAACAAGCAAGAAAAAAGACGATCTCTGTCCCAGGAACTGGATTCTGCAACAACTAGAATGAGGTTGGAAGTTAATTCTTTCTAGAACCTCTAGATAAAACCCCAGTCAGGCTGACACTTTGATTTCTGCCTTGTGAGACCCTGGCTAGAGAACATCTCCAAGCACCCCTTAGACTTCTGACCTACAGGACTGGGAACTAACAAATAAGTGTTACTTTAAGACTCCAAGTTTGTCATATTTTCTTACAGAGCAATAAAAAACTAATACACAGGAGTGGAGGTGTAACCTAGGGAGAAAGAATAGAGTGAAAGGGCTCTGGAGCAGGTCAGAAGTAAGTAAGAAAAGAAGGAAAGGGACCAAAACAGGGCACAAACAAATAACAATGATGCTATAAACGTCACCCTCCACAGTAAATGGAAGATTGTGACAGTGCAGAGAGGCAAACCTGAGGAGGCCTGATATTGCTTCAGATTTGCCTAAAGACGAAGTCATTTTCCTTATTGATAACATATGGCGGGAAGATGCTGTGAAGACAGCTCAGAGAACGCCATGTGAACATGAAGATAGCCCTCTACAAATCAAGGAGAGAGGCCTGGAACAGATCCTTTCCTCACAGCCCTCAGAAAGAACCAACCCTGCTGACACCTTGATTTTCAGACTTCTAGTCCACAGAACCATGAGACAAAAAATCCTGTTCTTGAAGCTGCCTAGTCTGTGGTATTTTTTTAATGATATCCCTAGTCTGTGGTATTTTTTTTTTTTTATGGTATCCTAGGAAACTAATACCAAATTCTGTTTTAGTTTGCTAGGGCTGCCATAACAAAGGACCACAGATTGGATGACTTAAACAATAGAAGCATATTTCCTCACAGTTCTGGATGCAAGAAGTCTGAAATCAAGGTATCAGCAGGGCTGACTCCTCCTGAGGGCTGTGAGGAAAGGATCTGCCCCAGACCTTTCTCTTGGCTTGTAGGTGGCCGTCTTCTCCCTATGTCTCTGTACATTGTCTTCCCTCTATGCATGTCTCTCTGTTCATATTTCCTCTTTTTACAAGGACACCAGTCATTCTGGATTAGGACCCACCCTAATGACCACATTTGAACGTCATTACCTGTGTAAAGACTACCTCCAAATAAGGTCACATTTGAGTTACTAGGGAGTCTTTCATACTGCACTTACTAAAGTACCTAGAGCTATACTGAATTGCTGAGTAAAACGAGGCATTTTAATTCAACAAATACCCAATGCACACCTTTTACGAGCCAGGTACTGGCTAGGTGAAGAGAACACAGAATTGGGCCTGAAACAACAAATGGCCTCAAGAAGCTCCCAATCTGATAAACGTTAGGGGTCAGATTTTTCAATTGGCAAATGAAGAAAGTTGACCCATTAATTTTGGGAACTGGGTACATATTAACTCTCCTTCTCATTCTAAACTCAATGTACACATTTGGAAGAATTCTAAACTTTCTGAGATCATAAGAATGAATACTCTAAAAGTGGGAAGGGAACTAAGAAGTATTGATGACTGACTACATACCCATTATTATTCCAGGCAAAATTTGTCTAAGAAAAGCCAAGTCCAAGGGTTAAAGTCAAGAGAGACAACTCTAACTCCCACAGCAAGGGTATTTTAGAAAATTTCTGTTGACTTTACTTTTACCTCTAAGCACAGTAGAGCCACTGAAGAGTGTATTTTTAAAGGCTCTATCCATGAACATAAAAATGATGTGCAACCTGAATGTATATAAACACCAACAGTGGCTTTACAGTCTATGAGTCAAAGTTTAATGGCCAATCTTAAGCAGACACATGAATAAGAGCAGAGTAACTGCTGGAAAAGATCAAGATTGGATTGAGAGCTGGAATGACTGAAATCTGCCTTGGACATTTCTAATGACTGCTGAACAGAAGATAAGTGATCTGGGTCTTAGTTACAGACTTGAAGGTAAATTGGACCCATTAAAGGATAATTTGGGAGGCACTGGTGATGACGATAATGCTAATGTAGCAATAATAGCATTCCACTCTGACCTTGGTTGGGTTATGATTCCAGGCAGCTTCCTCCAAGCCCCACTGGTTTGCTTGCACTAGCTTTCAACTGCTGATCATCATAGCATCTGTATTCATTCCTGGAGCTTAGAGGCAGCCTTCTACCTCTGAAATGAGTAAATAAACATGACAGTGAGCCCTTCAATGAATGCCCACCCATGGTTACTGTGAAAGTTTTGGGCCAGTCTGTCTGAGACAGATTTAAGGGCCCTTTGCCATTTACTGGAAACCCATGTTGAACAGGAAGACTTATAGGAGCCAGTGATTCTAAAACAATAAATACAAAAGACACCAAGTCAAGACCAAACCACACAAAACTGCCAGGCAGGTTGCAGAGCAAATCTCAACATACAACCTTCTCAAGGAGCAAACGTAGAGAAAAACCACCATGTTCTTGTCTTCCCATCCCTGCTATTTATAAACACTCTTCTAGTCAAGCTTCAGTTCTAGCTAACATTCATGCAGGATTTTTACAGTTATCTGGAAGTAAACACAAAAGATTACCTTTTATCAATGCATACAGACAAGCCTGAAGTTGTTTTTTCATTGCCTAGGAACAAGCCCGGGGTCAGAAGTTTGGAAATCATTTGAGGGGCAGTCATTTTGTAGACTAGAAATATGGTGCAATCATGGAAATCCCTGATGAAGACAAAAATCCCAGCACTTGCCCTTTATTATCTTCTTTTCCATTTTTCCCTTGTAAGACTTTATTTCTGGTTGCGTTTTCAAATAGATAACTGCTTACTCTCATATGCTATTTATCCTCAGTGAAAGGTTGAAAAAGGTACAAAACACACCCTCTACAACTGTACTTGCCAATAATTTCTGGATCTGTTTGGGGCTGATCTCATCCTTATCCTCCCTCCAGCACCCATCAAAATAATGGATGGTTTGACTTCTCTCTAGCAACGTGGGTATGAACAGTAACATGCTGTGGTAGGGATTTTTTGCTTCTCTGATTAATAATCAAGTATCACAGCCCTTTCACACTGTTATCTTTAGATCAGGGAGGGAAATTGGATGCACAGGGTTGGAGTAAGGGGGGATTTTCAGATCGTGGTGGAAGGAGTGACTGTAGCCTATTTTCCTCTTGTGGTTTCACCTGATAGACAGTATGACTGGGCTGTGAAGGACATGGACTTGAGGTCAGACTGACCTGGACTAAGTTGTGCTCAGCTAAGAGCCACTTAACCTCTTCCTAGCCTCAGTTTCTTCTCTGGAAGGTAGGTGATTAGTCCCTAACTCACAAGGGTAGTGTGAGGTTCAAATGTCCTAATGTTGGAAGAGCTCTTAGCAAAGTGTCTGCTGCCTGCAGACCACCCTATCCACCACATGCTGTGAGGATGGTTATTAGGATCCATGGGAGCCTAGTCAGTTCCCATAGTGAACCCTTCAGTCCAGCCATGGTTAACTGGATGCTGAAACGAGGGCAAAGAAATATTGCCACAGGCTCAAGGAAGAAGGCATTTTTAGGTTTTAATACAGGCATGATTAAGAGAGTACTTGGGTGCACAGACACTAAAAATGATCATGGAATTACTCTCTTGGATTGAACTGATAATGATATTGTCAACCTTAAGTAATGAGATTCAGAAAATATGATTAAGTACAGAGTTTATCCAAGCCTAAGTCTTGAGGACAGCCACTCCTGACCATAGATTCAAGTTGCCTTGAATTTACACTCTGGTTAAGGGCAGTTACAAGTGGGTTTTTAAGGGAAAAAAACAAAAACAAAAAACAGTTCCTAAGTTGTTTACCAATAATTTACATGAAAATAACAGAATATATTGACTGGCTATACTTTGTTCTTTGTATCACAAACTCAAGGAAGGTGAAGATAATGGGTGAGGCAGCTAGTCAGAACAAAAATGCATTTATTTATTTATTTTTTTTTTGAGTTGGAGTCTCACTCTGTCGCCCAGACTGGAGTGCAGTGGCCGCTCCCGGCCACCGCAACCTCGACCTGCTGGGCTCTGCGATCCTTCCACCTCAGCCTTCCAAGTAGCCGGAATTACAGGCGCGTGCTACCATGTCCGGCTTATTTTTTGATTTATTGTAGAGATGAGGTCTTGCTGCCCAGGCGGGTCTCGAACCCGTGGGCTCAGGCAATCCACTCACCTCAGCCTCCCAAAGGCGCGGGATTACAGGCTGAGCCACCAAGCCTGGCTCAAAAAAACCCTAATTTCAGCAGAACAATCTAGATCACCAAAAGAAAAGCCCAAATCCAGAACATAGAAGACAAAAAGATAATACAAAAAATTCAATGAAACAAAAAGCTGGTTCTTTGAAAGGATAAACAAGATTGATGGTTGCCTAGCTAGACTGACCAAGAAAAAATGAGAAAAAAAAACAAATAAGGACAATCAGAAACACAAAAGATGAAGTCACATCTGACCCTGAAGAAATACAAAAGATCATTAGAAACTACTACGTACACTTGTATGGAAACAAACTTGAAAACCTTAAGGAAATGGAGGATTTTCTGACATCACACAACCTACCTAGGTTGGAACAAGAAGAAATTGAGACCCTAAATAGACCGATAATAATCAAGGAAATCGACTGCATAATAAGAAAACTTCCTACAAAAAAAAGCCCTGGTCCAGATGGCTTTCCAGCAGAATTCTACAAGACATTTAAGGAGGAGCTGATACCAATCCTACTGAAGGTATTCCAGGTGACTGAAAAAGATGGAACTCTCCCCAAATCATTTTACGAAGCCAACATCACATTGATACCCAAGCCAGGTAAAGATCCAACAAAGAAAGAGAACTACAGGCCAATATCTTTGATGAACATAGGTGCTAAAATTCTCAACAAGATCCTAGCAAACCGGATTCAGCAATACATCTCAAAAATCATCAATCATGACTAAGTAGGCTTCATTCCTGGGATGCAAGGTTGGTTCAACATTCATAAAACCATAATGTAATTAAATACATCAACAGATGTCAAACAAAACCAC
>NW_007247466.1:133180-192092 GCF_000164805.1 Carlito syrichta
GCCCTCAACTCTACAATAAATCAAAAAATAAGCTGGGTGTGGTAGCACGTGCCTGTAGTTCCAGCTACTTGGAAAGCTGAGGCAGAAGGATTGCCTGGGCCCAGCAGGTCAAGGCTGTGGTGGTTGTGAGTGTGGCACTGCACTCCTGGGCGACAGAGTAAGGTTCTGACTCAAAAAAAAAAAAAAAAGTAAAAAATAAAATAAAATTGCTCCCAGGCATGAGAGCTGGGGGTTGTGAATAAAATTCCATACTCACATCTTTCTGTGCCTGATACATTTTGCATACCTCCATGGCTCAGAATGCTCTGAGCTATTTTTTCTTGTCTTAGTGTTTATAATTTTGGGATCAGATTTCCAAAAAGCATCATGATAAACTCTGGATAAATCCTATTCCCACTCCCAAATTGTCAAACAGGATCATTATAGCTCAGTGGTTCTCAAAGTCTGGTCCCTGCAGCAGCAGCACCTAGGAACCTGTCAGAAATGCAAATTCCTATGTCCCACCCCTGACCTGATAAATCGGAAGTTATGAGGGTAGAGCCCTGAATTTTGTGTTTCCCTCCAGGGGAATGTGAGGCACCTTAAAGTTAGAGGAACATTTACCTTCTCTTTTTCGCTTTCACTAAATTCTTTTTTGTGTGTGTGTCAGAGTCTCACTCTGTTGCCCAGACTAGAGCACAGTGGCATACTCACAACCACTGCAGCCTCGACCTGCTGGGTTCAGGCGATCCTTCTGCCTCAGCCTTCCAAGGAGCTGGAACTACAGGCATGTGCCACCACTCCCGGTTAATTTTTTGATTTATTGTAGAGACGAGGTCTTGCCATGTTGCTCAGGTTGGTTTTGAAACCCTGGGTTCAGGCAATCCTTTCACCTCAACCTCCCAAAGTGCTGGGATTACAGATGTGTGCCACTGCGCCTGGCACCTTTCATTAAATTCTTGGTCTGAGGAAAAAATTCTCCTTTTTCTAATCCTTGTTGGTGGGATGAGATTGAGCCATCCTTGGGAGAAAGTGTTTAGAATGGGAGTAAGGAGGAGAGTTTTATATGTCTGTATGCCAGAAGTGATTGATTCTTCAAGGAGCAATTAAATCTAAATAATCAGACATCATATTTTGAAAGGCATTCAAGGCATGGGGTAAGTGCAGTTCAACCAACTTAATAGTGTGTTTATTCACTTTATAGCATCCTTTGTTTATTAGACATTAGCACTAGGAATCAGTAGGGTATAGGCTTTTAATCCCTGCAAACACTGAGTCAAAGATTCGGAAGTGAAAGTTGTTAATCTGCTTACTCTCAGAGTGTGAGATAAGTACCAGTACCAAACTGTGCGATGTCATGAGCAAATGTGGCCTCTAGATTTGATTAAAGGGATACCTGGGAAGAACATGGCTGCAACTGACATGGTTCTTATGTCTTTCCCATTGACTCTTCCCATCTCTCAATGGGTAGCAGTCATAGGGTCAGATTTGTCCCATAGGGATGGGCCCCAGCTGAAATAAATGTAGAGTAATCCTCTCCCTCTTACCATAGTGATTGGCTAGGAAACCCAGCCCAGTCAATTAAAACAGGTATTCCCCTAGCCAACAAGATTAGAGTAGTCCAAGCAGGGGGATTTTTGCTAGGAAACAGAAGTTCCTTGTTAACAGTGTATGGAGGAAGAGAGCTGTTTAGCCCACATGCAGAATGGCTACAGGCAGACAAAGTTGACACACAGGGCCATAAATGTCAGTTGCTATTATTATTATTATCATTCCTTTCCTTACCTACCCAATTCTTTAGAGAATAAGATGTCTATAAGAGTTTCTGAAAAGTGAAGCCTGGAAAAAAAAGAAAAGAAAAGAAAAGAAATAACTTGTAGCAGAGACCAAAAATAAATAAATAATCAAGCATTTTCAAGAAAAAGAATCAAGAAGAAAAAAGATGGGGAAATGACTACCTACAGTCTTGACAGTACAAAACCTAATAATAATAAAAAAAAACCTTGAGATGATCTTCCACCTTACCCTTTGGGGAGAGCTAGGCAAGGCCTCAGGAGGATGGGAAACTCTTGAGATGAAATCTGAATAATAAGACAGAATGGAGGGACAGCCCCCTTCTAGATCTGTAGTGAATGGAAACAGTTGATTATAACAACCTGAGAAAAAAATGCCAGAGAGACTGGAACAGGGAGAGCAAGAAGAAACATGGCACATGACACTTGAGTACATAGATGCTAAAAATGGTCATGAAATGTCTCTCCTGGATTGAAGTGGTCATTGTTTGAAAAGTAGTCAAGGGATAGATCACACAAGCCTTTAAGGCCAAGTTGAAAGTTTCAGTCTTTACGCTAAGAGCAATGGGAAGCTACAAATCAAGGGGTGGGTGTGATATTATGATCACTTTTGGAGGGAGACAAGACAAATACCTGGTTCTCATCTCTCAGTCCCAGATTATTAGAAAAGATGTTGACGACCTGACAACATTTCATATTCTCAGCAGAGTCCAAAGGGCTTCTGCAACAGCAATGATGACTCTGCAGGCTGACTGCAGCTTTGAGGAAGATCGGAGACAAGTTAGTTTCCAGGCATAGGAAGTCCAAAACAAATAACCCAACCAAAAATGTGATACTAGCCTTCCTTGCCACCGGACCTTGCCATGGCAATGAGTTGCTCTCCATTTATGGAAAAGGCATTTTCAATTGGAATTTTCCCACTGGGGCTGTAGTCCAAAGGCCTGCAGCTAGCTCACCAACCCCAATGACTATGTTCATTGACTTTAAGGCAGGCACTTACCTTTCTTTATATATTCGCATTTCTTTTGTTTGGTTGTTTTTTTGTTTGTTTGTTTGATTTTTGAGTTGGAGTCTCATTTTGCTGCCCAGGCTGCAAACTCATGGCCACCACAGCCTTGACCTGCTGGGCTCAGGTGATCCTTCTGCCTCAGCCTTCCAAGTAGCTGAAACTACAGACTTCCAAGTAGCTGAAACCACAGATGCCCACCACCACAACCAGCTGTTTTTTTTTTTTTTTAGTTGTAGAGACAAGGTCTCACCAAGTTGCCCGGGTTGGTCTCGAACCTCTGAGCTGAGGCAATCCTCTCGCCTCAGCCTCCCAAAATGCTGAGTTTACAGGTATGAGCCACCATGCCCGGCACATATTCACATTTCTGAAATCAAAGTGGGACTTAAAGTCATTATATACATTTAATGTAAGATTTCTCTTTTCTTTACTCTCCCCAAACTGATGTTAAATAAAGGAATCTTATAATGTTTTAAGGAAATGTCATAGATTTGATACTCATGTTTGCCACTCCCCTCATTTTAATAACACTTTATGCTTCACATTTTTCTCACTGGAACTATCTATTTAGTTATTTTTCTACTCTACTGAACAGTGAGCTCCTTTAAGGACCAGAATTTCCTTATTCATCTTGGTATATTTCCTGCGCCTTCCAGCAAACAGTACCTACTAAGACCTGGCACATAGTAGGTATCAAATATCTGCTGAATTAATAAATAAACCAATAAGTGAATATACAAATACTATCATAAATATGATTTAATAATATCCTTTTAAAGTTCTTTAAATACATAGATTTCTTTCTGGGCTGAACTGGATCTGTAACATCCAACATTTTTTTACATTGGCCCAAATTCTGTACTAAGAGCTTTGTATGCAATGTCTCATTTAATTTGCAAAGGAACCCTCAACTGATGGTATCATTTTCTTCACTTATAGCATATGTACTGAGATCAGCAAGTACTTGCCCAAAAGTAGCCAGACTCCATGGCCTGTCCTCTTAGTCACTGCATTAAACATTTAAAATATATCCATTTCAGACCTAAGTTTTGAAAGTAAAAAATACGTTCCTCTGAACGTCCAGGCTTTGTAGCCCGTTCCATTCTCCTGGTAGTAGAGCAATGATGGGACCTAGGTGCTGAGTCAGGGATGGATTACCTCCAGTTCTTTTGTTGCATAAAGACCCAGCTCAGGAAAAGATACATATGGTAATAGAACTGTTTGCATATTTCCCTCTATCCAGGGGATTTTCTTTTATCCTATTCCAAGTGGGTGAGGTTTATCTTTACATTTCAACTTTGAATGCAGAAATGCATTCTTGCTAAATCAGACATCCCTTTTTCTTTGGAAAGAAAAGTGAAAAGAATTACAAGACACCATAATGAGACAATGGTACAAAATATTCAGCCTAGATTAAATTTAGTGGGAGGTAATGATGTATATTTAGATTACATGCCAAATCACATTCCCTGAAACATGCTGTTAGGAACTGCTAGTTGTTTCCTAATATTTCCTCTGTAGTAAGAGATACCTGATTTTTAGCTGGGTATCTGGCCACCCAAAACAAAGACTACATTTAACAGAGTTGGGACCACTTTGGGGGGCCACGTGTTTAAGTTCTGGCCAGTAATTTATGAGTGAAACTATCATGTGGCAACTTCAGGAACCTTTCTTAAAAATCTGCTACTGTGCTTCCTTTGCATCACCTTTTTAATCTTTTCTTTTCTGTTGACTGGAATTTTAATGAAATGGCAGGAGATAGAGCAGTTATATTGAACCGTGAGGTGACCTTGGAAATGGTGACTATATACAATGAAATAAGATAGTATAAATTTGGGTCTCTGAGGTCTTTGTAGAATAGAACCTTCATAACAACTCCACATTGTCTACCCAGATTTTAACATGAGACAGGGATAAACTTCTATCTTATATAAGCTATTATTATCAGTTTAATAGTTTAAGACAAACCTGATCCTAACTGACACACATGTTAACAGCATTCAAGAAGCCCCCAGTAGTAGCATGGTAGTTATAATGGCTAGCTTACAAATATGAATATCAAATTTACACTAATCTTATGATGGGATCTAGTTGTCTTTCTTATAAGATATGAGTATTTTATACAACTGCTACTTAGAATTATGACAGCTCTTGGGAGCTGAGGAATTATAGAATCAATAGAAAGATAAATAAATGAAATACCAAAAAAATCAATAGATAGTCCAAATGTTGGGTAAAAGACAAGAAGGAGAGTCGCTTAGGCATTAGAGAAATAAATGAGCAAATGAAAAATTATGGTTTTTGTCTTTATTTCAGTAGCTTTAGGGTGTACACATACTTTTTGGTTACATGGTTGCATTGCACAGCGGCGAAGAAATGTGGACTTTAAGTATACTCATCAATCCCATCTGTAGACATTGTACCTGATAGGTGATTTTTTGTCCGTTCACCCTTTCACCCTCTCCCTTTTGAGTCTCCAGTGTCCATTATATCATTCTTTATACCTTTGCAGATCCTTAGTTTAGCTCCCATTTATAAGTGAGAACATGCAGTATTTGGTTTTCTGTTCCTGAGTTCACTTAGGATGGTGTTCTCCAATTCCATCCAAGTTACTGCAAAGACATTATTTCATTATTTCTGATGACTGAATAGTATTCCATAGTGTATATATATATATATGACACTTTCATTATCCACTGCTTTGTTGATAGACGTTTATATTGATACTACATCTTTGCAATTGTGAATTATGCTGTGAGAAAAATTATGTTAAACAGTACAATCAGAAGTGGAATTTAGAAGCAAGATTGGATTGGTTGGCCCTTTGTGATCTTTCTAGGACAACTCACTTCCTATACCTGAGAAGAGAGCAAGGGTGGGGGCTTATAAAATGGTTTTTCCTCACCTTACCCCATCTCTACAAGAGTAGTTCTAGAACCGGGGATCTTACTTAAAATGCAGATGCTGCTTCAGGCAACCTGGGTGGGACCCAAGACTCTGCAGTCTAACAAGCTCAGAGGTGATGCACAGGCTGCTGGTTCATCTATAGACCATGCTTGGAATAGAAATGCTCTACCACTGGATCAGATTGTGCCAGTCCTCTGCTTAAAACCCTCCAATGGCTTTTCATAGCAATTAAAGTAAAACTCAAACTCTTTACTATGCCCTGTGAGACCCACTCTGACCTAGCCCTGGTCCACATTGTGGGCCACGTTTCCACCCAATCCCTGCCTTGTTCACGTTCCTCCAACCATACTGGGTGCCTATTTCTGGCTTTAAACATACCATCCTTATCTTAGCACCTTGATTCACTTTTTACTTTTAATTTTTTTTTTTTTAGAAAGCAGGATTTATTGAAAGGACAGAAAGGCTTCCACAGTGGGAGGGGACCCGAAGGGGTTGCCCTTGATTCATTTTTTTAAATGACATTTACATACATCTGGAATTCCAACTTATTCTAAACTTGTAGAATATAAGCTCCTGGAACTTAGTCCATAGTGTGTACCATTGTATTCTCAACACCTAGTACAGTGTATGCTACACAGTAGGTACTCAGTACAAATGAAGGCCAAAAGCCAAAGGTTGGACCATAAAAATAGCAAAAGGAATTGATCCTAGGGCACAAAAATTTGGTGGACAAGAGGAACGTGAAGAGTAAGTGATAATGCCCTTATGTACCACACACACACACACACACACACACACACACACACACACACAGCCTAATGTCCTAGAAGAATTGACTCAATTTAAGTCAATCCCTACAGCAAATAGCACCAGAACCAAACTCCCAGTGTCACAGCAGATGATTCATCCCCAGCAGTGTCCGACACAACAAAAGCCCATGACAACAGATGCAGTAGAATATTGTCTTGATGTTTGTTGTAAGGGCCAGCCTTCAGGCTCCAGGGAAATGCTTTTGTGATACTGATGATTTCTGTGGCAAAGGAGATTGAGTGCGAGGTCACTCCAACTGAGATGAATCTCTGAATGGGGCACCGTTCCCAACAAAGGCCTCCTGAGGAGAGTATACCCGTCTCTTTCTTCCTGCCTCCTTACTTGTAATACCATAAAATCCAAACAAACATGCACAGTCCAGAAAGGTTAGCCAGCTCGTGCCATGGAAAATGGCCATCATGTGTTTTCTTTCAACTCACCCCTGTTTCCCTCCCCAAGGGTAGAAATAAAACATTTTGAAGGTCTGAGAACAATCAAAACAAGCCATCATTTAGAAGTAACGACTGCTCGTGCTATGCACATAAATAAAAATCCATACTAAGTTTAAACACATTTATAAGGTCTTTGTAAAGACTTTGCCTTTTCTCTATAAATGTCCGAAAAGATTAATTAAGAGCAGGATGACTCATCCATCTAGATTGATTAAACGTATATTTAAGGGTCAGACTGGAAACAATACCTAGATACATTAACATACAATTTGCCCACAGTCATTATTCTATTTATTTTACTTGCTGACAATATTTCTGGAATTAAGTCATTGTTAATCTATGTCTGGAAGGCGAGACGAGACCACCCAACTCCCCATCTAAGAAGCCATCTTCTCTCACTTCCCAACACTAGTATTCTTCCCCTAAATTTTCAGGCTCCCTTAAAGCTTGAGAAGGGATCAGGATTTCACAGTATACAGGAAGGCTACGTGGGAATGTGCTGTGTCCCTTGCTCAGCCCAGTGATTCTTTCTTGAGCGCTCTGAACAAGGTCCCTGCCCTCCTTGAATGTATCTCTCCTTTTCTACTCTGTCTCTTTGCATCAAGGCATATTTTCCAAAAACTGGTTGGGACATAATGTACCCTTTCCAAAAACAATGCATTGATTATATGCTAATGTCTAGATCCAAAGAATAATAACTAACCATGTGCAGAATACCCTGTTACCTGCTTTGGGCCCTTTATCTCTATTAATATTCACAACACGTCTGCGAGGAGTTTGGGATGTAAATATTCACGTCTGCATCTCACAGGTAAGGGAAGCTGGGATTCAGAGAAATGGAAATGCTGTCTCTCTTCACCAGGCTAGATTTGACTGAAGCAGATTTCAACCTCTGGTGGGATGGGGTGTCGCGCCCATACTTTTGTGCCATGTGGTCTCACAAATGTTGCATTGACTCTGGGTCAATTCTGCTTCTCAGAGGTAAGCCTCCAAGGCCCCAGTTGAAGACTGAGAATAAACTTTCTTCCTGAATCCCCTTCACCATCCAAGTCCTTGGTAGCCAGTCATGCCTATCACATGCCCCAGATGCATTTGTTGATTGTTAGACCACAAGTTAAGTTGGTAATTTTCCTTTGGCCCGTCTTTGGTTATGGTGGCCAGTTCTCAAACTTTATCTGAGCCATGTTTATTAATATAACCTTTTGGAGGTTTTTTTTTAGAGCCGGTCATACTTTCAGACTGACCACACAGTTCTAAAACCAGTCTACTAACACAGTTTTAAAGAAAACAAGGCACTTTGAGTAGAAAGTAAAAGGAACCAGGACCCAAACTTCCTCATGAAGGTAGTGAAAGGTTGGATTTGGTGGCAGGCTTGGGTTTGGATCCCCACACCACCACTGTTCTTGGGTAGATTAGTAACCTTCTTTGAACCTCAGTTTCTACATCTGTAAGAAGGAGTGATTAAATTATAAGGCAGTTGAGAATATTAAATGAGATCACGAAGGCAAGGCAAGAAGTAAAATGGCTGTTACCTAATATGCTTAATCAATAAGAACTATTATTATCAATCCCTGCCTTAGGTTCTGTGTAACATGAAGAATAATGATGATCATGGCTTACCATTTGTTAAAAGTCAACTATATGCCAGGCATTGGTCTAAGCACCTTATATATCTTAACTTATTTAATGTTCACAACAGCTGTATGAGGAAGTGCCGTTTCACAGATGAGTATACTGAGCTCCAGGGAAGTTAACTTATTTGTCCAAGCTCACACTGCCAGTCATTTTCAGAACCTCCTTTGGAAGCAGGTCCTTTAACTTCAGGACACGTTCTCTTAATCATAATGCCACATGGAATGTAATTACACAGTCACAAATCCAGTGACTGAACTACTGAAATAGAAGAGGCAGGATGCCTTAAGATAAGCCTGTATGTCTCCTTCTTTCCCACTCTTCCTTCCCTCCCTTACCGCACTGGTTGATTTTTTTTTAGCCATCACGTAGCTAAGGAGAAAACGGAGGAGAGGTTTGTTCCACCATAGCTCATTCTCAAAAGCAGGACCTCTTCAACAGTTTTTAAGATAGTATGATGATGTCATGGTTGTTAAGACAACAATAAAAAACAATAGAGAAGCATTATGAAAGAACAAGTGTTACATACAACAAACAGTGGCTCAGGTCCAATATTTCTCCAAACCAGCCCATCCCCCAGACTTGCCCTCTGCATAAGAGAACCTGCTACACCCCTGCCCTGACCCATCCTCACCTCTACTCACCACCCTCCCACCAGCCTGCAGTTTCACCCAACTGATTCCTACTTACCATAAGATTTCAGCTTAGACTCTACCTCCTCCAGAAAGCCTTTCTGAACCCCCATGAACACTACATTCTGTCAGCATTAAGTGGCCTCTCCTGGGCTCCTGTAGCAGCCATCATAGTCCTATAAGTTCTATCGCCCTTTCTGTGTCTCTCAGTGGTCTACAAGCTCTCTGGAGGCAGAATCTAGAGCCAGCAGGTATTCTCCTCTATCCTCAGAGTCAAACGTTGTGCCTGATGTACAATTAAGCACGTCAGGACACATTTGCTAAATAGTACCTTTGACAACTACAAAGCATAACACTTTTAAGATTCAGAAGCATGTAATAACATTCTTAAATATCAAGGTTTGCATTACCTGAAAAGGTTATAGACAACTGAAGAAAAGTTATAGCTAGTTGATTTTCTTAGGTAACTCCCTCCCGTAATGGAGAAGGTTTAACAGTACTTGCTTCTGGAACATTCTTTCCCCCAAAGACCCCCCCCAATCCCCCTTTCTTTCATATGAAATCATTCCATTTCACTTGGTTTCCTGTGGAAATAACGCTCAGGGCTTAATTGTGATGTTTACTTTTAGCTTTTCCTTCTCTAGACTTAATAACACCAGCTTTTTAAATTTTTCTCTCTAAAAATCTATTGATAACTTTCATTGCTTTCCCATTTCTTCATATTATGCACATCTTAACTCTTATTGTTGAATCTTGTAAGGAAATAAGTTTGATGTTCATATTCAAACCTTTGTTCTCCGAGGGCTTAAAGACAAAAAATAAAAACAAAAACACAACCCTCATCTGTTTTAGCTACAAAGTGAAGACTAACATATGGGTTCAGTTAACAGTCATTTGTCTTGATTAGTCTACCTAATTTTTTTTCTACTTGAGGCTTATATTTTAAAACATGCTCTATATTTATCCCCATTTTACAGATGAGAAAATTAAGGTTCAGAAAAACCTACACAGTGTCACCCAACAAATACGTAACTGGGCAGGGAATCCAACAAGCCTCTCTGACAGTGTGTTCTAAGTTTTAGATACCCTGCTTAAGGCTCTGGATTTTAGGTTTTGTTTCTCTGTTTTTTCATAATGGCCTGATCCAGCATCATACAAATAGTAGCTTCATAATAATTATTTGATTTTGACATGAGGAAGCAGGAGCTTTCATATTTTGTTGGCAACTTTATGAAATGAATCTGTCACACTGGAAATTCCTTTGGCAACATCTAGGTATATGGAAGATATGCATATCCTAGTGCCCAGCCATAATTCCCTGGGAAGCATGGCAGAGACATCCAGTCAACTGAGTCTCCTGCCTTCTAGAAATTGCTCAATAACTGGATGAGAGGTAAACCATGTGCTACTGTTATAGCCAGTGGGGTGTAAGTGAAAATCACTCAGCCTCACTGAGTAGGGCTTCTAATAAAACTTGTTTGCAGGGACAATATAACCAAATTGCTTTATTGGCCTTTTGCACCTTTCCCTTCTCCCTGACTAGAATGCAGATATGATGCCCCAAGGTATTGTAACTATTTTGTGACCATGAAAAAACAAACCTGAGGATAAAAGTGCACCTGCTAAAGATGGCAGAGCAGAAAGATGGAATAAACCTGGATCCCTTTGGCATCATTCAAGTGTTGTGACAGTTCTGGAATGTCCATTGTTGTATTAGGAAGAATATATGCCATGAATACACTGATAGTTGGTTTTCTTTTTACACATGGGCACAAGATGACATGCACAAACATAAGTTAAAAGCTTGCAAAATAGTTTAAGCTTAATGCCCATCAATAAGGAAATGGATAAATAAACTGGCATATTCATGCAATGAAACAACACACACAGCACTTAAAAAGGAATAAACTGTATATACACATAGATAATTCTTAAAATCACAATGTAAACTGAAAAAAGAAAATTTCTGAATGATATGTCCTGAATATCATGCAGGATAGTCATGTGGGTGAAAAGCCTATTTATTATTAAAGTTACATAAAAATGCAATATATATATGCCAAGTGATATACACTAAATTTTCCAGAAAAGTAACTGCTATGTAGTTTAAGAGAGGATTGTACTTTGTTTTCTTCAAAATTTTGTCAAAAGATACTACCATTTTGGCAAATCATATCACTGACAGCAATGGTCCTAATAATGTTTGAGTTGTCCACATAACATATTTTTACTGTCTTCATCTGTAGCTTTTGTATACACCAGGAGTCAATAAACTATGGTAAGTTGGCCAAATCCAGCCTACCATCTTTTTATTGTAAATAAAGTTATATTAGAACACAACCTTGACCATCTATTTACATATTATCTATAGCCGATTTCACACCACAATGGCAGAGTATGGCCCACAAAGCCTAATTTACTATCTGACTCTTTACAGAAATGTTTGCCAAACCCTAGTATAAACAATGCTCCTCCTTATAGTACTAACCTCTAATTCTTCCTAAGCCTAGTCTACTTTAATCCTAGAATATTCACCTATTAAAATATGCAAGATTCTACTACAAGGTACTTCCCCCCTTTAGGTTCTTTTTAATCTAACTCATATATTATGTTTAATTTTTTACAATTGTGTAGATATAACTATATATATATATATATATATATATATAATTCATTTTAGGATTGTAAAGGCAGGGGGAGAATATTTTTAAATATTTTCAATGAGTTAAGAACTATTATTCTAGATCTAACAGAACAAAGACCATAAAGAACAAAAAATAGGCCGGGCACGGTACATCACACCTACAATCCCAGCACTTTGGGAGGCTGAAGTAAGAGGACTGCCTGAGCCCACAGGTTTGAGACCAGACTGGGTAACTTGGCAAGACCTCACCTCTACAATAAATCAAAAAATTAACCTGTATTTCCAGCTACTTGGAAGGATTGCCTGAGTCCGTCAGGACGAGACTGCGTGGTCATGTGTGTGCCGCTGCACTCCAGCCTGGGCAACAGAGTAAGACTCCAACTCAACAACAAAACAAAACAAACAAACAAAAATAGTTACATAATCAAGAAAGAAAACTGAAAACAGATGCCATGCTAAAGATGAACTATCAGTAACTTCCATGAGAGACGCTACTAGGTTTATTTGTACATCACTTAACTCAAGGCCTGGTATACAGGAGGTGCTCAATAAGCAGTGCTGAATGACTCAATGAGTGGAGGGATGGTTGAGACATATGAGTGACTGGAGAAAAAAGAACTGGAGTGTGAGCTTCTTATCTCAAGGAGTCATTAAGCAGATGCTCAATGGTCATTTGCTGGGCAGTTGATAGGTAAGATTCCTTCGCACAAGGGGTAACTAACTAGACTAGAGAATTCTCTCAGTCCCTGGAACTCCAATTGTAAGGTTGAGATCTAATACATCAAAGATGTAAAATTCATCACCTGGAGCAGCAAAATTCTTGTTCATACTTTGGGATGAATATGAAGTAAAGCTGTGAGGCTCTGCCAAGCCTCCTGTCTTCACCCCTCAACAAGTTACATGAGGCAATATGAAGAAGAAAGAGGGTGTAGTGGTTAAGGAGAAGACTCTGGAATTCAAAAGAGACATGGGTTGGAAGGTAAACCACTGGCAAAGATGAATACAATCTTTCTCCCATCTTTGAATGCACATCCTTTGCAATATGATGTGTTATATTCAGGAGGTGAAATCTATTTCTCTGCCCTTGGACCTGGGCTGACCTGGTGACTTGCTTTGACCAACAAAATGCAGAAGTGATGCATGTAACTTTGAGCCTAGGCCTCAAGAGGCCTTGAAGCTTCTGCCTTGAGTCTATCTAAATGTGCTAAAGTTTGTTCTAGCTCAAGGATCAGTAGAATCTGGCCCACAGGCCAAATCCAGACTGACACCTGTTTTTATAAATAAAGTTTTATTGGAATACAGTCATGTCCATTTGTTTGTGCATTGTCTATGACTTCTTTAATAATAAAACGGTGGGACTGAGTAGTTCCATCAGAGACTTGAATGCCCACCAAAGTCAAAAATACTTTCTGACCCTTTATAGGAAAAAAAACCCTAGAATACGCAGGTCCCAGTTAAATTAAATGAGTATAGCTACATGAGTGACCCCAGGCGAAACCAGCAGAAGAACATTCTAGCTGAACTCAGTCTAGATTGCATACCCATAGACTCATGAAAAAATATAATGGTGGTTGTTTTAAGCCACCAAGTTTTAGGTGGGTTGTTCTGTGGCAAGAAGTAACCAGGAGTGTTATAGCCATGGCTCTTTTATCAAATGTATATCGCGCTCAGAATTTGTTCTTCACATACATTTTTCAAGGCACACTACTTTAGTGCTGGCTGTCTGGCTTCCAACTACAGGTATCTGGATATCTCTGCCTAGGGGTTTCCTCAGAAGCCCTAGAAGGAGCTCTGCCAAACTGAGGAATGAACACACCATTTCCACCACACATATCCTTAACCAATGACTGGTAGAAGTTAGTGTATAAATATAATCCAGATCCCTCACCTTTTGGAAGAGGTGATTCTAGAGTATATGCTCTATGCTGTTTTCCAGAGTCTTCCTGAGGCATGACACTCTGGTCTTCTACTGACTTGCTATCACACCCTTTATTAACAACTTTCCCTTCCATGTCTAACTTTCCCATGACCTTACTGGTGTTTCTTGAGCATCTCAAATAAATTATTTTCACATGAATCCTTGTCATGGATTATGCTTCAAGGCAGAACATAAACTAAGATACTTTGTAACCTTAGACAAGTTTCTTTATCTCCCTAAACCTTAGCTTGCTTTACTGTAAAATGGGAATAATGGACCGGATGTGGTGACTCATCCCTGTAATCCCAACACTTTGGGAGGTCAAAGTGGGAGGATCACATGAGGGCAGGAGTTTGAGATCAACCTGGGCAACACATCAAAACCCCATCTCTAATTTTTTTTTTTAATTGGCTGGGCATGGCGGCATGCATCTGTAGTCCAGACTATTCAGGAGGTTGAGGTGGGAGGGTCGATCGAACCCAAGAGGTCAAGGCTGCAGTGAGCTATGATTGTGTCACTGCACTCTAGCCTGGGTGACAGACTAAGACCCTGTCTTTTAAAAAGCTGAGGGGCCAGGCTCAGTGGCTCAGTCAGTAATCCCAGCACTTTGTGAGGCCGAGGCGAGTGGATTGCCTGAGCCCATGGGTTCAAGACCAGCCTGGGCAACTTGGCCAGACCTCGTCTCTAAAATAAATAAAAAAATTAGCTGGATGAGGTAGCTCGTGCCTGTAGTTCCAGCTACTGGGAAGGCTGAGGTGGAAGGCTCACCAGAACCCAGCAGGTTAACACTGGGGTGACCATGAATGTATCACTGCCTTCCAGCCTGGGCAATGGAGTGAGACTCTGACTCAGGAAAAAAAAAAAAAAAAATGGAGGAAGGAAAGGAGGGGGAATGGTAAGTCATTGTGAGGACTTGAGATAATACCAGTAAAACACCCAGCACTGCTCTTGGTGGCGATAATGTACAGTTTGAATATTCCTAATGTAAAAATCCCAAGTCCATAAGATAAGACTCCAAAATCTGAAAGTTTTTGAGCACCAGCATGATACCACACTTGAACTCATGTGATGGGTCGCGGTCAAAATGCAGTCAAAACTTTCATGCACAAAATTATTTAAAATATTGTATAAAATTACTTTCAGTCTATGTGTATAAGGTATATAGAAAACATAAAGGAATTTCATGTTTAGATTTGGGTCCCATCCCCAAGATATATAGAGATATAGATATAGATATGCTAATATTTTAAAATCTTAAAAATCTGAAATCCAAAATACTTCTGGTCCCAAGCATTTTGAATGAGGGATACTCAACCTGTGACTTAGCTAGCCCAGTCCCCTCTCTGTTCTGGTGACTCGCTAAGCCCCACTCTAAACATCCAAGGCACTATTTAAGGACTACCAAATATCATCATGTACTTCATCACAATGTTTCGATCCACAATGGACCACATATATGGTGGTGATCTCCTAAAATTATATTATATTTTTACTATACCTTTTCTATGATTAGATATGCTTAGATACACAGACACTTACCATTGTGCTACAAATGCCTACAGTATTCAGGACAGTCACATGCCATATAGGCTTGTAGCCTTGGAGCAAGAGGCTAGACCATCAAGGTTTGTGTAAGTACAGTCCAGGATGTTGGCACAACGATGAAGTTACTTAACGACACACTTCCCAGAACATATCCCTTTTGTTAGGAGCTGTGTGACTTTACCACTGCAGGGAGGCCGAGAGGCCGAGGACTCCGTGAACTCAGTAACAGTGCGTGTGGGCTTCTTCGACTCCCCAGTCACGTCCCAGTTCAGGAGTCAGATCCTCGTGCCGCTGATCCATGTCTGGAGAACACTGTGGCTCCTGACTTCTGAGCTGGCACGCTGGGCTGGAGCCTGCTGCGTGCCTGACCCCAGGAACCTGTCCCTGACAGGAAGAAGGAATAGAGTCAAGGAAGTGTGGCAGACCTGACTCCAGACAATTAGAAAAACATCACTGAACCTCAAAGTAGAAGGTGAGCATGACTTCAACTCTAGCCTTAAAAAGAAATGGGAAAGTGGGGCGGGGAGGATGTTTTTCTTTTCTCCTGTAGTAGAGAACTCTGTCTACCCCAAACCCTGCTCTCCTTCTAATGGCCTATAAATACACACCTAAACCTGGAGAAAAAATTAAGAGCACACTTCCGCCTCGAGGAGCACGTTCCATTTGTTCTAGTTACTTCTGTTCTCACTTAAAGGTAAGCGCCTTAATTCTCCTTCCTCATAACCTGTCCCAAGACATTCAGGGGTGTACGTGGGGAACTGGCCTTCAGGGCCTGCTCAGAATGCTCAGCCTGTCCCCACATCCATTTGAAAGGGCTCTATCAGGCCCGAGGTGTGGCAGCAGGAGGTAATGAGAACAGAGCCCTGGATCCCAGCCAGGTCAGGAATAATTGCAAAGCTATTATTACACTGTAGGACTTTGGTTGGAAGTGACTATTTTAGAACCTGAAAACATCTCAACAACATCTTGGAGTCACACTTGGGAAAGCCCCTTTTTACCACTGTTGTCTTCTTGTCATGCAATAGGATGTCAGTGTCGGGGACATTTCCTACCAGAAAATCACCAAGGGCTCCATGTAGCACTTAGAGAAGCTTAAAAGGGTGCCATGGTTTAGAAACCTTGCCTCTGGCTGAAAATGCTATCTTTTTTTTTTTCCTAAAGACAATATTTTCATTCTAGTGTTTATTGAGTCAACACAACTAGGATGGTTTGCAGGCATGGGCTCTTCGATCACAGAACGTAAAGTCTTTGCAATGTATCTCTACATGGCCACATACGTAATCAAGGCCTTATCATTAGTAGATTCTTGGGGAATGTGTGGTGGAAAACAGAATGTGCTTGAGTTATGGAGCTGTAGATCTTCTTGTAGCTTCAGGATATCCAGCCTCTCAGAGCTTCTGTTTCATTATTTATTATTTACCACTATGATTTATTTCTTTGCTTTCTAAGACTTTTATTTTAATCTTCTTTTTTTTTTTTTGAGTCAGGGTCTCACTCTGTTACCCAAGCAGAGCACAGTGTGGCACAATCATGGCTCACCACAGCCTCGACTTCCTGGGCTCAGGTGATTCTTCCACCTCAGCCTCCCAAAAGCTGGGACTATAGGTATGCGCCAGTACACCCAGCTAATTTGCTTTTTAATACTTTTGTACAGACGAGGCTTTGCTACGCTGCCCAGTGCAGTCTTGAACTCCCAGGCTCAAGCAATCCTTTTGCCTCGGCCTCCCAATGTACTGGAATTACAAGTATGAGCCTGGCCCCTCCTAGGGCTTTTAGAAATGTAAAAGGATAAAAAGGGAAAAAAAATTTCCAGCACATAGTCTGTACTCATTGAATGTGAGTTCCTATCATGAGACCATCTCTGTGGCTCTTCATCTTGTAAGAAAAAGAATATAAGGGGGCAAGTATGGGAAAGCAAACATGGACTATTGGTTGTGCGTAGACTCTGAAGTTAGATATCTGGGTTCCAATACTAGCTTTGCTACATCCTAAGAGTAAGACCATGGCAGTTTACTTCATTGTTCTCTGTCTCAGTTTCCTCAACTGTGAAACAGTACAAGGATCCATCTCATAAGACTGCTATAGGGTTCCACAAATGCAGCACAAATTCAGTAGCCACTGGCAGAAGATGGCTGTTCCCATTAGTATCATCATAACTATTTAAAAATTATTATTATTGAAGACCAGTATTTTTTCATGCCTAGGAACTTGGGCCATCAATCATGAAGCAAGTACTTGGCAGTCGTTCAGAAAAACACAAGTCACTTCGTAGCATTCGGGTGACTGTGGGAGGGCACGTGGTTCCAGATCAGTACACCTCCATAAATATAGTGTCCTAACAATCCCCATGGGCCCCAATCAGTTGTGTAAAACTTGACAAAAGAAATGTGTTACCATTTTCTGCAAGGTACCAATGTATGGAAAAGGTTCTGCTAAAAAAACTAATTTGGACCAGAAACAAGGTTATCCGGGCCAAGCCACACTTTCATTTCTTTGCATCATGAATCATTGCTTTTCAAGTAGGAGACAATGGGGTGGATTGCAGCTTGTCACACCTGAAACTGCTCAAGACCTTGCATTAATGATAATGATAAATAATAATGAGGATCCAATAGCTGATAATGTTCACTGCTTACTCATGCCATATGCATTATCCACAATGAAGTATCTACTTTTTATTCCATATTCACCAGCCTTCCCTGTATTATCTCACTTGATACAAAGAAGGGGAGTTCTCTTATTGTCCTCATTTTGCAGGTAAGATGACTAAAGCTCAATGAGGTTAAGTAACATGCTCATGATCACACACTGGTATGTGACATCTAGGGATCTGAACACAACCTTGTGAGAAATGGGTGTCTCAAGGTTCATCTATATCGAAGCTCATATTTTGGATATGCCCTGACTGGCAGGGCATGGAGTGAGGAGACAGATTTGTGAAGAGCAGACTTCATTTATGGTTCCCTCCCTGTCCTGGGAAACTTCTAAAGAAGCTGGGAAGTGCTGAGAAGGCAGTAGTTTAATAATGCACTAATTCCTTGATCCGTCACAACTGAGAAGCAATTGACTGGGCAGAAGGATACTGTATATCCTGTGATGAAATAGCAATTAAAAGTCCTTCTATTAGCATAGGAATTTTCACTTTGCAAAGAGTAATATCCATGTCCTCCCATTGGTGCCTCTGTAGAGGCAGAATGAACATAAACACATAGAGGCACAAGAAGGGCTGGCAAGGAAGAAAAGGGTTTAGAAACCCTAATATGCGGAAGCTACACATGAATGATTATCCAACCCAGGCCTTTACAGATGTGATAAATACATACTGATTCACTGAATGACACAGTTATACTTACTATATTCTTATTTTTAAAGTAATAAATGATTTAAGGGTCCCCAGTAATCCATTAATGTATGCCTGTAACACTCTGTAGAAAATTTTCCAGAGGAAACACTTCATCTCATATAAGTCCTGGGTTTCTCACACACTGGTGAACAGTATCTCTGCCACTGCCTTGAGGTGTATGGAGGACATCTAAAAGAAGATTAGTAATAATCTAAGAAAACTCAAGTTGGGAAACCTACTGAACCTGAAGAATTATGATGTATAATACATTCCAAAGTCATCTAGCAGCAATGTTTTTTAAATACCCACTTTAAAAAATAGCATTGCTACCCAAACAGACTTTCGTTCCACACCAATTACTCCATTCACTAACATACAGAGTTTTGGAGTTTGTGGGATCAATAAGAGGAGGGTGTAAACCAGAGGCAGAAACAGTGAGCTGAGAAGATCTGACATGTTGGGCCAGTTCTTGCCAGAGTACTGACCAGGGGGGCAAGATCTATGCCAGCAATGTAAGGCCTGTTGCATTTGGTCATTAGCCATGGCTAGTGTATATTGTGGGGAGGCAAGAGACAGCAAAGTGCCCTTCAGTCATGCTAAGGGGAGCTTGGGTTTTGTCCTCTCAGCCGGAGCTTCAATGAAGAGATTTCAGAACAGAAGTGGCAGGATAAGATTGGTTTTCAAAAGATCACTCTGGCAGCGGTGTGGCAGTCAAAGAGAGAGAAGGCTGTCTCACTGCTGTGTTTGAAGACGACAGCACCGGCACTTCTGGCAGACACAAAGAGCTTTTTAGAACTGGGGACTTCTTCCACCGAATGCAGATCAGGAATAACTATGCCTGGCATTTGTATAGGCCCCTTTACTTCTAAAACTCTCTCTCTTTCAGTCCATCAAACAACAATCTGGGGAGGTGAGCCAAGTGGAATTATCCTTCATTCACAGATGGGGAAGCATCTCTAAGTAGCAACAGAATCACAGAACAATTTCCAGTTAGAGTAATTGCATGCTAGCTCTGCCCCATTTAAGATTGGAGTTTGATTTGTGTGGCTAGAAAAGGAAGCACGTTTAAAACTCTAGAGAAAACCCTCAATATCCATAAGTAGAAATCTCTGCTCAATAATAATCTAAAAAATATTGGTTTCAAAAATAAAGGACAAATAACTAGCACAAAGACACACACAACAGACCTGAAAACCAGGGGTTACTAGCTAAGGGATCAGCTTTGCAAATTTAAAAATATTTGATGGAAAGTATTATAATTTTGTGCATCAAATATGCATAGCTTTTAAAAATATGTTCAAATATGGAACTCAAGCTTGCCTAATTGTACACATCACAATTTTTATCAAACTGTGCTTGGATTTAGCTTTAAACCCATTCTGAAATGATGACATAACGCACATTCTCTGAATTACAAGACAAAGCCAGGGTGTCATTCAGGCTAAGTGTGAAGGTCTGAGCACTAGGGGAGCCAATGGTGTAACTCTCTATCTGAGACCAAAGGCATGAGAACCAGGAGAGCCCATGTCTAAGAGCAGTAGGAGATGGTTGTTCCAGCTCAATAGAGACCAGATTTGTCCCTCCCCTACATTTTTGTTTTATTTGGGACCTCAATGGATTGTATGATGGCTTTCTGTAATGGCGAGGGTAATCTTTCATCAGTCTACAGATTCCAGTGCTAATGTCTTACCAGAAGTAATCTCACAGACACATTCAGAAATAAAGTTTTACCAGCACTCTGGGCATCAGTTTGCCCAGTCAAGTTGACACATAAAATTAACCATCACAACAAGAGAGTGTCCTTCAGTCCCAGCTCACTCCCTCTTTCTGCACTTCCTCTAGAGCATACCTAAATAGTCGTGAAGTTAAGGGAGACAGTCAAATTTCTTTAACATACAGTACAACTCACATCTTGAACTTTTGATTTCAGTAGGATGAGCCAAAAAAGGATTGGGCCAGGTTTGCAACACGACTCTACATAGTCAAGAGAAATTCTAAGTGAAAAAAAAAACCAGAAAAGTTTTTAACGATCTTAAGCAACCTCCAGAGTGGGACAGCAGCATGTGTAGATTAAGCTCGGTCACTTATTTTCTCTGAACCTCAGTCACTGTATTATAAAATGGTCCGCAAGACCATAGCTAATCTTGTCCTAGCTGTATCTCCAACCTTATCTCTTACCATTTCCTTCCCTCAAGTGTTCACCATCTGCCACTAGGGAGATCTAATTGTCTCCTGGATGTGCCAAGCAAAATCCCACATCAGGGCCTTTGCTCTTGCTGTCTTCACTGCCTAGAAATAGTTGTTGCCTCAGGTATTTGTAGGCTCATTCACTCACTTCTTCCAAGTCTTTTCTCCAATGGTCTTTCTGTAAGAAGTCTTCCCTTGATTTCCATGTAGCACCTGCCACCTTTTTCCTCGCTATCTAATCTTTCTTGCCTGTTTTTTTTTTTAACCACACAGCATTTGTCTCTACCTGACACTATCTGTTTTCCTGTTTATTGTCTGCTCTCACCCGCAACTAGAATGTAAAATTCATGAGCACCAGAATTTTGCCCTCTTCCCTACATCCAGATCTCCAGAGTGCCAGCAAATAAGTGGAAATTCAATAAATATTTGTAGAAGGGAAAAAGGGAGGGAGGGAGGGAGGGAAGGAAATCTTGATGCTCTATTTTTTGGCATCATAGTTCTGAGTTATTTTTATTAACTGGTTTATACTGGGCAATTATTTGATTTAGATGAATAATAATACTTCCTTTTAAATGTTTACTTGTGGTAAAATACACATAACATGTAACTGACCATCTTTAACCATGTTTAAGTGTATGTTCAGTAGTGTTAAGTAGATACACAGGGTTGTGTAACCATCACACCATCCATCTCCAGAACTTTTCTGTCTTGCAAAACTGAAACTTTGTACCCCATTAAACAACAGTTCCCATTCCCCTCTCCTCAGTCCCTGGCAACTACCATTCTGCTTTCTGTCTCTATAATTTTAACTACTTTAGGAACTTCACGTAAGTGGAATCATACAATGTTTGGCTTTTTGTGACTGACTTATTTCACTTAGTATAATGTCCTCAGGGTTCATTCAAGTTGTAGCATGTGTCAGACTTTCTTTTTAAGGCTAAATAATATTCCATGGTATGTATATACCACATTTTGCTTATCCATTCATCTGTTGGTGGGTATTTGGGTTGCTCATTACTATCTTTTACATTTATAATACCTTTCTGGGTTTCAGAGCCTTTCCAAAAGGAATCTCATTTGGTCATATTCAATCACCAGAGGAATTCCACAGAGCACTTCAGAAGTCAAAAAGCGTCCATACTATTTTCCTGTTTTGAGGTCTCTAGTATTTTTTAAATAAAGAAATGCCCAATGGATTAAGGCCAGGGCAGAGGTCAAGGGCATTAACCCTGATGACACTCTGCCCAAAGCCCCTTTAAATCAATTACAACCTAAGTATAACAGCAAACTTCTAGGTAGCTACTGACTCAAGGTGAGCCCTCCAGCCCAGGTTTTCCGTTGTACTACTTCTAAGTCAGTTAAAGACATTCTAGAGTCACCCCGGTCCAGAAAATGATGTTATATTCTTAAATATTTACATTAACCAGATTAGTACCTTTTTTTTTTTTTTTTTGAGTTGAAGTCTCATTCTGTTGCCCGGGCTGGAGTACAGTGCACATGCACAATCATAGCAACCCCAGTGTCAACCTACTGGGCTCCAGTAATCCTTCTGCCTCAGCCTTCCAAGTAGCCGGAACTACAGGTGTGTGCTACCACATCCAGCTAATTGTTTTTTGTTTATTGTAGAGACAGGTCTCGCCAAGTTGTCTGGGCTGGTCTCGAACCCTTGGGCTCAAGCAATCCACTCCTCTCTCGGCCTCCCAAAGTGCTGGGATTACAGGCTGAGCCACCAAACCCCGCCCAGATTAGTAGTGATTTTTTTTTTTTTTTTGGAGTCTCACTCTGTCGCCCAGACTGGAGTGCAGTGGCTACTCCTGGCCACTGCAGCCTCGACCTGCTGGGCTCTGGCAATCCTTCCAGCTCAGCCTTCTAAGTAGCTGGAACTGCAGGCATGTGCTACCACACCCAGCTGAGCCACCGAGCCCGACCCAGATTAGTAGTTTTTACAGAAGAAAGTGCAATGCAACATACTTGTGCTAAAGCAAGATAATTACAGGATTTATGAAAAAATGAATATTAATTTCGAATGCACCATAAGTTAGTGTGGTCTAGAAATGGGGAAAAAAATCGAAAGCAATATAATTAACTATCCATCTTGTCAGTTTATCTAAGAAACAAAACCTCATTTGCTGATTATGTCAAGCATCTAAATTTGAGATTCTTTAGGAACATGAGACTTGATCAAATGACCCTTGTGATGTGACCATGCTAGGCCAAGAGATTTATCCCTAATATACAGATGGGGAAACGGAGCCTGAAGAATGTTATCACTAGTTTGAGATCAAAATAGAGAGGGGCAAAACTGCTACTCACATTCAGGTCTTCCAACATCAAGTTCTGAGTCTCGCCGCTCTCTCCCAGGCTGCTAAACAGCATTCCTGAATATAACAGGCCCATTTTTCCATGTTTCATTTTCTGCTTTGCTATTCAAAGTCATTCTATTCTGAACTTTCTTCCTACAAAACTCATATAAATGAGTGGGTTTTTTTGTTTTTTGTTTTTTGGGTTTTTTTTTAGCTCAAGTCATGAATATTTTTATATTAGCTTCTAAGCAATAAAAAAACACCTTTCCCCACAAAGTGGCCCTACATGCCACCTGGCAGCTCAGACCTCACTTTAGGAAATACAACTTAATTTAATGGGGTGCAAGGATGCATGCTTGGGAGGCATCCAGCATTTTAATATAAAGTTTCCGACCAGATGGTATTCACTTGCTCCTAAACTTGTATTATTGCATGACTTTTTTTATTATTACTATAGCAATAATTAAAGAGGTGAAGGTGACAGTTTTGTTCCATGTAGGGGTCAGTTCCCTTTATTCAAGATCTAAGATGTTATTGCTATGATTGGTCCTATTCCTTGGGCAGCCCCATTTCAATTTACAGGGTAGAACTGGGTGGATGGGTCAGTGCAAATCCATTACCAGGAAGCTAAACAGTGAGTAACAAGTCAGGTCAAGTCTTCAGCCTTTCAGACAAAACCCATTCTAGAAAATGAATGTGGTGAATGGTTACAAAGTAAGTTTTAGTCCTAATTCAAAGTTAATCAACTATTAATAATGAATCCCTACTATATGGGGGAGACCCAAAAAACAACAGAATTTACTTATTAAAAATATTGTGTGTTTATTCTTACATGTTTACACTTCAGTCACCTTCAAAGTACTCTCCATTTGATGCATTACACCGATCAAAATGCTTTTTCCACTGTTCAAAACAGTTTCTGAACTCGTCAATTTTGATGCCTTTCAGAGCTTCTGCTGTTTTTTTGTTTCACCTCTTCCACATGGGCAAAATATTTCCCTTTGAGGTCTTTTTTTTTCACCTGGGGGAAAAAATATTGCTTGGGGCAAGACTGGATGAATAGGGAGGGTGGGGAGGGGGTCAGGACAATTTTTGGTGAAAAACTGCTGAACACTCAGCACGGTGTGGGCAGGTGCACTCGTAAATCACCCATCATGAAACAGGCAAACATGCTGAAAGAATCTCCAAAAAAAAAAGAAAACTCACTAAAGCCAAATACAGCCTTTCACAACAATGCTAGCTGGTACACTGATGATGCCGATGGGTTCCTAGAATACTTACTTGGTGGGGGAAGCCTGTATTACAAGGGGCTCTCCCTCCAAAAGAAAATTCCATGATTTTGGGGGCCACTCTCATATTCTTGACACCATTCTGGTGCTATGGATACAGCAAGAATCAAGACAGACATTGTCTATGTAGAGCATTAACTAGAAACTGTAATAAGTCTATTGCTATAGTAATATGTCAATATCATGTGGTAAACAGTTATTATGTACAAAGGACTATAGGGGCTATAATGATCAAATACCATTCCTCCCTTGAATCCCCATATAGAAAGGAAAAAATAGGTAAACTCTCAAAAATTATATTATATACATGTATGCATAAAATGTTTAAATTACTGATTGACATTCTCCTAAGAGACTGGATAAACACTCAATAATGTTAGCTACTGTTATTATTAAGCATGCTTTCACAATGTCTCTGAAACGGAGCCACTAAGTTTCTTCCTTCCCTCCTTCATACATGCAAAAACAAGGAGGCATACTCTTAGAAAGAAAATTCCTAAAGACTAGTCTTTTTTGACTTTTTTGCAGAAAGGCAGAATTTATCTCCACAGCATTGCTGGGTGTCTGATGCCTAATAAGTGCCTTTCATTTTATTTGAACATGGGCAGAGACTAGCACTGTGTACTCTTTAGGGGAGTTAAGCAGAAATAAGTTTCATAATGTACTTTTTTAAAAGGTAAATATCGGTGATAAGCTAACTGAGAGAAACTAGGTCATGAGAAATTGGGTCACTATAAAGATTTCACTAAAAAGAGTTTTAAACTTCCCCACGGTAAAGTTTTTTGTTAGAAAAAGATAGCTCAGCCTTTGGACACAAGGTTAGTATATAACAGAAGCTAGTAGGTTCAAGTTCTGCCAGCATATGTATGTAGGTGATGAGATCATAAACTTGGGTGTCAGAGAGAACTTGCCTTGAACCCTGGCTCTGAATTTTACTAACTGGGTATTTTTTGTGAGTTGGGTAGTCTCTCAGATCCATAGTTTTATTGACTAGAAAGCAAAGATAACTAAGCCTACCTCAAGAAATGGTTGGGTAGATGAAATTAAATAATTCAGATAGAGTACCTAGTCCGGTACCTGGCTCATAATAAGAATATGACAGTATTGATGATGTGGATGTTGTTATTGATGATGGTGGTGTTGATGATAATGGTGATGATGAAGCAGAAAACTACTACGATGAAAATGTTGATAAGCGTAGTATTGATAAGTCACCCAACCCCTACTTTACTGCGTGATGCTATCCTGACAGCTGGTTTTATATATAGTTAGAAAGGTCAAGATATATAGATACATATTGACTTGAAAAGTAATATAATTCGATCATTACAGGACAAAACTCTTTGAATAGTGTTTCTGCTGCTACAGACAACTTGGAATGATCCCTCCAGAGTCCGTAGGCCTTTGAACAAGAGTTTTTGCCTGTAAGCTGGTTATTTGCTTTACAAAGCTAACAGTCCCAGAGGAGAACTCAACTTGGATAATATGGTGCCTCACTAGCACCATCTCATACCCAACTGAGTTAACTAGTCTGACGTGAAGGATGGAATGAAATCCCAAACTGGTCCCTGGGTTATTTTCTTTACCACAGAGCTGCTACAAAAAATATTTTTATTATTTGGATCCTTTTTTGTCCTCAGTGAATTTTCCCTTGGAATATTTTTCTTCCAATTATAATTGTTATTTGGGCGAAGGCTTGGGAAGGTGGTAACATGCCTTCTTGGGACTTGAGAATAAACACTCCATTTCATTGTGATGATCTAATGGACACAAAAATACAAATGTTGTAGAAAAACGAAGTCAGGGCAATTTGAAATTCTAAAGGGAGAGCAGCAAATAGTAAATTACTTCACTTTGTAACTATATCTCCTTTGCAGTGTGAAAAATATCCATTACTCTATGCATAAGAAATGCATATCTGCAAGACTCTTTATTTTTCACATACTTCAGAGGTTTTAATGCCCGTAGATGGCAGAATTTCAGCACACTGGATGAAGTAAAGGTGGTAAACAGCATGCAGCTCAAAATAGGCTAAGAGGAATCAAAGCAACATGTAAGCATTTGACACTACTGTCCAAGACGGCTTCTGTCTAGGCAAAGGGTTGCACTTAACCTGTAGCTATTCCAACTTAGTAAACTGTGTCTTAAAATCTTCACTCAGCAACTGGGCTTTTGAAAAAAACCAACAAATTTAAATGGAGTCAAGAGAATTTTCAGATAAGTATCTCATCATATGACATTTTTATTTAACATCAAGGATTGACTTAAAGCCAATCTAATATTTTTATTCTTCAGCCCTTAGTCATTCTGTGTTTTGTACATGATCACATTTTGCTAGGGGTGAGAAGTTATATGTTTCAATACAAATAATGAAAACCCTGGGAAATGCAAATAGTCAGTCATTCAAGGGATATATAAGTTCGTAGTGCTTCTCAGCTTCAAAATACTTCCTCTAACCATTCTGGGGGGACGAATGATACAAACTGAATTTTTAAATAATAATTTAATAGGGTGAAACAATAATTAGCACTTACATTTCTAATTGCCTGGCACTGTTGGGCTAAGCACTTTGCAGGCATATCTCACATAATTAACACAACTCTTTGAACTTGATAACTACTATGCATGAGAAGAATGATTTGTTGAGCTACCAAACGTCAGTGGTGCCATGGGAAAGGAACATCGAAACCTCCCAAATACTGAAAAAAAAAAAAAAATTATTTGTTTCATTTGGCACCCCCTAGTGTGAAAAACGGGGAAAGCAATTTCCAACCAAAACTACTTTTATATTTCATTCATTCATCATTCATTCATTCCACAGATACGCAATGATTCTGTATTTGTGCAAGACAGTATGATGAGTGCTGGTATCCAGTAAAGAATAAAACAGACCTGCTCCTGCCTTCAAGGAACTTATAGTCTAGTATGAGACAAATAACAAAAATAAGATTTAAAATATGCAATCGCAAATTATGATGAGGGCTTTATGAGAAACAGCCATGGTCCTGTGATAAGAAGTAACAGGAGGATCCTACATGGGTGAGTGTTGAGTCAGGATACAGAACACTCCAGGCAGGGAACAGCATGTGTGAAGTCGCCAAAGTGCACAGAGGTTAGATATATTTGAGAAGAATTCCACCATGGCTGGAGTACGGTACGAGAGACTCATAGGATCAGGCTAGAGAGAAAACCAGGATCCATGAAGATGACACAGCTGAAAATATCTGTCCTAAGTATAAAGGGAAGCGAGTAAAGAGTTTAGACTGGTACATACATTGATGAGATTCATTTTATGTGAAGAAATCTCTGGCTCTCTGTGAAGAAAAGGCTTTAAGGGTACATGTTATCCTTAGTGGGGAGAGACGTGTGAGAATGCTTAGCAAGAGTTAAAAGGGGAGATGATGATAATTTGGCCTCAATCAGAGGCCATCTGGGCTGAGAGAGATGTTGTCCCCATGGGACATTTGGCAATGTCTGAAGATATTTTTGGTGGGGAAGAATCCTACTGGCATCCTGGTAGGATAGGAACAGGGATGCTGCTAGCAATCCTACAATGCCCAGGACACTCCCCACCCCACCCATCAAAGAATTGTCTGGCTTCAAAATGTCAACAGTATAGAGGCTGAAAACCCTAAGACAGATGTTTGGCAATAGGGATGGAAATGAGTAGATGAACTCAAATTTTTGTCCACACTGAAATGAAGAGGACTTAGTGACAGATGAATACAGAAGCTTGATGGGAAGGGCCTGTAGGTGGAGCTAGATTTGCAACAGGGAAGAAATAAATAACACAAATTTGAATATGTAAATTTGAGATAACTGTGAAATAGCCAAGCAGAGACATCAAATAAGTGGACTTACTGAGTCTGGAACTCATTCATAATCATAATAGGAATAAAATTTGTTGAGTAGTTATAATGTGACAGGCATCATTTTAAGAATTTTTTATTTTATTCATCCCTCTGACAATAAAGATCAGCTTTCACTCTTTGAATCGTCTTATACATTTAAGTTTCCAAGTTGTAAACAAAGGCTATCATTCTAGTCTTCAAAAATTTCCCTTCAACATAGGAATACATTGCTAAAAGCTAACCGTAAATATTATGCGTTCTCTAATAAAACAGAATATGTCAGTAAGATAAAGCAACCTATGATGCCATCGAAAATATGTAAAACTATAGTTATCTGGGTTCAAAAAAACTTTCACTGATTTTACTTTAGAAAATATCCTAAAATTGTCTGTTCTTTATTGTTTGTGGTTTGAATAAAACAGCAAAGTTCTGACCCAAAGAGAAGAGTATTTAAGAAATATAAGCATGATCTCTAGAAGCAATTAAGCATTCCAAAAGAGCCTTCTGCCATTTAATATTCTTTCAAAGCCATCTGGCCCTCCATTTTCTTGGCCAAATGATACAATGTCTTCAAAACACATTTCCAGCATTAGCAGATGCCACTAACTAAAGTCAGGAAGCCTGAAGGACTCAAACAACCGGGTTTGAAGTTATATGATATGTAAGTCAGTCTGTGATACTCATGATGGATGTCTGGGAGCAGTTTTGCTTATTTAGTCTGAGAGAAAGAATCTTAAATAGCAGGGCTATGAAAGCTCATATTGTTAGAGTGAGTCCTCCTGCGGTTGTAAGGTTCAGCTAGACCTTCGTAAAATGGGACTCCAGTTAGGAATTTGTGAACAAGGCCAATTCCTGGTAGAGTATATTTGTAACTTGGCCCGGGCCTAAAGTTTCAGGTCAATTCACACTAAAATTACAAAATAAAGTACTTTGTGCAGTTGAGAAGGAACAACTTTGCTCAGAATCTAGGAATACAAATGATTTGTGATCCTCAAACATCTTGGAGCAGTCTATCAAAGATTTTTCTCCAGTTCCACTCCACAGAGAACCTGATAGAATTATGTCAGGTGAAAAGCAGCACTGACAAGCATGAGTCCTTCCTTATCACCACTGAAGCTACTCATCCATCTGCAAGGATGACAAATAAGATTTCAAATTGCATACTGCAATATATTTTAGGTCTTGTTGAGTTCCAGGCGTTCAGAAGAAAATCTTCTAGAATTTCTAAATTCTGGAGTTGGCTAGATCATACTGAAAACCCCTTCCTTAGAGTCAACAGACTTTCCTGCTCCTCATTACACAATTTTCTTAGCTGTTCTAAAAGTGGCTTAGGGATTTTTTATTCCCAAGGGAGGAGGAAGAGGGTTAGGAAGCAGAGTAACTGCAAGATAAAAAAAACATAGTGCTGTGTCTGCTGGTCCTGGTTTCCATCCCACTACTGAAATTAGCCACATGGGCTGGACAATTTCATTGCACCTAGATATCCTCCTCCAGTGTCTTGTGGCAACTTGCAAGGGAAGATCAGAGATCTGAGATCAGAGATCAGAGATCTGAGATCAGAGATAAGACTCTCTTACTCATCTTAATAGTTTCAAACTGTATTTTACACTGCCTATATAATGTTTTTTGATGGAAACTTCAAGGTAGTGTACTATACTAACTTGCAACATGTCCTTTATTTTTTCCACCCATCCTTCTGAAGGAGAATATTTTGGGGGGGGAGGGGTTGTATCCGTGGCATTTGCAATCCACAAAAATATATAATTGATAAATTATCGATAAATATGCAAATCTACCATTGAGGAATGTAAAATATGAATTCACTAAAAAGATTAAATTCTACTAATTGTTAAGACCTATATTCTCTCTCCTCCTACCTCCTAAACCAAATTTTTAAATTATGTTGACTCCTGATTTTGTGTCTCTGGTATTTACAATTGAATATCATTAGCTACCCCTGGGACACCTGTATCCTGTAGGTTGGTTGAAAACTAGTCTAATCCATGTATAAACAAAGAACTAAACTTGACTGAGTTCATACTCTGAAACTGGCTCTATGTGAGGTTTTTACACCTGGTGGCCAACTCATTTACTTAGTAATGTGTAATGAACTCATAGACATTTGTACATGGTGGTAGATGGTTTTCTTTAACCATGAAAGCATTGCAAGCTTATTAAAGAAATGTAGGCTAAAATGAAAACAAGCTGAGAGGAACAGTATATTAGTTTGCCTGAGCTACCATAACAAAACATTACAGACTGGATGGCTTAAACAATAGAAATATGTTTTCCCACAGATCTGGAGGCAAGATTAAGGAGGCATCAGCAAATTTAGTTTATTCGGAGTCCTCTGTCTTTGGCCTGCAAATGGCTACCTTCTTGCTGTGTCATCACATGGTCTTTTCCTCTGTGTGTGCACATGTTAAACACAAACTTTCCTCTTGTTATAAGGACACTGATCATATTAGATGAAGACCCACCTATATGACCTTCTTTTTCTTAAATTACCTCTGTAAAGGCTCTATGTCCAAATATAATCACAGTCTGAGATTCTAGGGGTTAGGACTTCAACATATGGTTTCTGAGGGAACACGATCCAGCCCATAATACTTCTGCAAGATTAGCAATTACAAGATCTAGTCTTGTTTCTTTCCTGCTAGGATGTTTGATTAACAAGGAATCTTCCTTTAAAAAAAAAAAACAGAAAGAAAAAACACAGATGTGGTTCCTCTCTAACACTCCTCTAGCCTACACTACCAAGAAGAAAAATTTTTTTGAAGTTATTTTCTTCATTTGGAGTATCAGATCACATCTGCATTGGGCATGTTTTCAAATCTTGGGCAAGATCTCAGAATAGCAAGGGGCACAACTTTTGCACTACATTCCTTTAAGAAATACCCACAGACTTGCTGCAATTTCAAAAAAAGAAAGAAATGGGGGAAAAAATGCTGCTGCTTAAAAAAAAAAAAGAAAAATAAATAAATAAAAGAAAGAAATGCTGCCACTGACATATCCTTAAGGCCATTCTTTCAAACCAGTCCCCTGGTACTTGATGCCATTTTGACAGTCTCCTAATTGCTGACCCAGTTGGGCCCCAGACCAAAAATAAACCCTATTTTCTTTTTGGGACCTGAGTGTAGCATTTTCTACCAAATCAAAACACCTAAAATCCTCTCTGAAATTAAAATAAAATAAAATAAAACAGTCCTAGTTTTGTAAAGATTTTGCTAAACACCAGCTACCTAAACTTGGATGTAAAAAAGAAGTCACTTTTAAGTAGAAACAGTCCAGTGAAGGCTCTTCTTTGAAGAAATGGCCACTAGCTCTTTTGTTCTTTTATTTTTGCAGGAGACACGGTGAGAGATTCTGTATCGTTTTCCATATCTTTTTGTGAAATCTAATCCTGTTTTGCTAGAGGTTGCCTTCTCTGTTCAGTTTGCCATGCCAGTGGGGGTGAAAAGTTGCATTTTAACCTAGCTTAGAGCTCGCTTGAGTTTATTAACATGGTACTACTGAAGAAAGTCAGTCTCCCTGGGACTTCCCTTGTTCCCAGGTGAAATATCCCCTTTCCCTGTGATATGTTATCATAAATATAATACCAAAAGATTATTATATTTTGGATGAAGTGACTGATTTTGAATTTCCTGGCACTACTGAAATGAAAATAAAAGACTACTCAATCCTGTAATGGAAACACATTTGGAAAGCCCATTTTTCTTGTGGATGGTGATTGTATGGGTTGAAATGTAAGACTCTGAGGTCTTTTCATGTTTCGCTACTCTTTGCAGGCAAATGCAGACCTGGCTCACCTGCATGGGACACAGAAAGCCTCCCCTTTGGTCAGAAGCCTGACTGCTATGGATCAGCCTTGAGACAGAGAAGACAGACTCTATTCTTTTGATCTTCTTCCATTCTTCCCATTACAACATAAAAAGAGAAACCCCAATGACAAGCCAAATGTGGTCATGTCAGGCCAATTAACTTTCTCCTCCCCATGACCAAAGGTTGTACTAAAAACCCCTACGGTGCTCACTTTGCAAGAAACACAGCTCACAAGGGACAACATTTGAGAATGGATGGATTTAGGGAAAATCCCTAGAAAATTGAAGCATAAGCAATTACCTGCCAGTATAGGTTGCTAACATCAAATCTATTTAGCATAATGGCAACTTGAATCATTTGTAAGGCAATTATTTATTAAATGTCTGTGTTCTCTTCTAAAATGTAAGCTCTATGATAGCAGAGATTGAATGAATTAATGAAGAACTGAATGAAAAATGAATAAAAGCACCATAGAAAAGTACAGGGCTTGGATGTTAAAGCCTTATGTATGAATCTTAAAGGTTTAATTCTTTCATCACAAAAGCTGTGTTTTTTGTTTGTTTGTTTGTTTTTAATGATGCCTGTGTTCCTTACACAATGCTAAATATTTTAATCTTCACTTTTCTCCTCTGAAATAAAAATAGCGAATATTTTTCGAACAGTTTTCTGAGTTCCTGACTCTTAGATAACCAACCATTCCACTTTGCCAGGGGTTGAAAGGGTTCCTAGGATATGGGGTTTAGGGTCCTAAAGCCAGGAAAGTTCCAGAAAAACTGGGATGAGTTGGTTAAGCTGCAACACTGAACTACTTTTGATTTCTGCTTATTTAATCTAACCCTCAAAAAAGTCCATTTAAATAAATAGATATTTTTATTACCACATTTGTTCAAATGAGGCTATGGAGGCTCACGCATGTTAAGAAACAAAAACTCAGGACTGCCTTAGTGGAGAGTTCCAAGACTAGCCATCGTGGTGCCACCCTGTCTCCTACCAGCAAAATGGGAACCACAGTATCTGACTTCATGAATCTCACCTGGCTATTGGGATGACAGTAATAAGTTCATGTGTACAATTTGACTGTCTGCAAAGTCCCTTCTCATTCAACCCTACAGTTAAGGAGGGCAACTAAAACCAAGTTACAGTCAACCTCAGTTGATCTCCATTAGGAATTTCATGGCCCATTACTCTGGGCTCTGGTTTACCATTTCCTTGCTTCTGATTTTAGAGAAGACACACAGAAAATAAGGGAGGCGGGGAGAGGGAACACAATCTTCATTAGCAAGTTATTTCCTCCAAAGGGACTTTTTAATCATTATTATAACAAAACACATTTCTTTTTCCAAAGTCTTTGCTAATGTTGAGAGAACAATTTTAACTGAAGAATAAACGAGTGCCTTAAACTGGTGAGCTTGTAGATTGCCTATCAGGTCTAAGGATTCATGGCTGATTGCATTCTTTTTCTTTATCTCTGAGAGTTCCCTAGTCCTCCACCTGGGATTACCCATACTAATATGTATTTTTCAGTTTAGCCAAACCCTGACAATAGGAAATTTAATAAGCTGAGGGAGACAGATGTACTCAACAAATATAATAAGACTTTTCCCAGTAGTAGGTCAAGCAAGCTTATATACTTTAATTGAAAATAAATGCCTTAACTACATACCAGACTTTGAAGAAAATAAATTCGTTTTAAATTATAGTTGTTGAGGTATTATATATTTTTAATATGTGATGACATTTTTGAACACCTCTTTAACTCCCCGTTGCCTTTAAAATTGGGCACAAACACCTTATCTCGACTGTCAAGACTTTCTACAACACACTTCCACCCTTTCCCCCAATCTTCTTGCCACACTGGATTCCTATACTGTCTGATCTCCACCTTTATTCAAGCTGTTGCTTCCACATGGAACCCCTTCCCTATTCTTCATCGCCATCTGTGAAATATGTAATGAATATCTGTTGTTCTTTGCTACCCAGCATCCATTTCTCCCCTCTTTCAGTTTTATAGCACCTTTTTTTTCTTTTGGAGAATTGCTCCTGTCCGTGCTCAATCCATGGGTTTGATGGGTCTGGGCCTATCTTTGACAAAGTGGGATTGGGATCCAGACCTGTATATTGTATATTTTGCTGGATTTATCAGGAGATAGGAACACTTTTTTTTTTTGCTGGAGTGATGAAGCTGGTGACAAGGTGAGACTGAAAGAGCTGGTAATCATCCTTATCTCTACAAGAAATAAGCCTATCCGAAAAGAAAGCCACCACAGGGTAAAACAACCAAGAGTTGGAGAGACAGCTCTCTAATAATATCCTGAGATAACCTGGATCCAACTATGGCTGAAGCAGAATAACCCTTTTTTGATCAGCTATGCCAACCCATTTTTTTTTGTTTCTTTTGTTTAAACTAGTTTGAATTAGGCTTCACTCACTAAAAACTGGAAAACAAACGTGTCTTGACTATGCAAAATGCTACCCATAAGCATGGATTCATCTCAAAGGTCATCAAATTTCTAAAGCTTTCCTGGTCTTAAAAGAGGGATAGTCTTGATCACCCAAAGATAGTTATCACACTAATTTTGTTCAGAAGTCAGGAAAAAACTGAGTCAGTAAAGGTAGAAAAGTTGTAACTGAGAGAAAAGACATAAATATGTTTCTATATCTTCAACAATGTGATTACTATTAATTATAATGTGCATAAAAATCACCATATAGTCAGCAAGGCATAGATTTGAAAATTAGGTTTTTACAAAGGTATGGTATAAGAAAAAATATATTTGGACTTTGTCTCTGGTTCCTGGTACAGAATGGGTACAACTCTTGGAATTTCCTGAGTGAGAGGAGTAGTTTTTACTATTCATAAAGAAGCCCTTGTGATTACATCTGTGTTTATGCTGATTAGTTGATTTAGGGTGGGACCTAGATAGCCTCAGGATGGGACTGTCACCAGAAACACCAAGTGATTAGATGGCTGGACCTTTCAGCCTCACCCACAAATCTGTGGGAAGCAGAGGGAGAGTGAAAATAAAGCTCTATAAAAACTCTTCAACAAGAAAATTTGATGAGCTTCCAGGTGAGTGATCACATCAACCAGATGCTAGGAGGGTGGTGCATCTGAGAGGCATGGAAACTCTGTGCCCCTTCCCCGATACCTTGCCCTATGCTTCTCTTTCATTCGGCTGTTCCTGAGTTGTAGACTTTATAATAAACTAATACTAAGTAGACTATTTTCTTGAGTTCTGTAAGTCATTCTAGCAAATTATCAAACCTGAGGAGGACATGGGAATTCCACATTTATAGCCAGTCAGCCCTAGGTAAGAGAGGTTTGGGACTTGAGATTGTTATCTGAAGTGGGGACAAGTCTTATGGGACTGAGCCTTTAACTTGTGAGATCTAATGCTAACTCTGGGTACACAGCGTTGGAATTGAATTGAATTGCAGTACACCCAGTTGGTGTCCGTAGAATCAGAGAATTGGTTGTTGGTGTTGGAAAATATCCCAGAAAAGGACTATAAATTCTTCAGGAAAAGAACAGTGAGGAAACATGGGTTTTCCCATCAGACACCTGGATATGATCTGTATTTCCCAGATTTGACTCTGGGGTAAATTCCTTAATATTTGCAATCCCCCATTTCTTAAGTAAAATGACAAAAATTACTAGCAACAATATTGTTGTAAGAATGGAATGAGAAGACAAATATAATATGGTTTCTTAGTTAAGGATAACTGCCCAGCTGCTGCCACAGAGATCCATAATACCAGTGGTTTAAGCAAGAAAGACATATATTTCTCTCATGTAGCAAACAAGACACAGTAATCTGGAGCTGGTTGGTAGCGTGTCAGTAACTCTGCCATCCCTCCTATGTTGTTCCCATCTTTAATTGTCTGAGGTGACTTTCCACCATGATCTCATTTCAACCAACAGAAAGGGAAAAAACAAAAGATAGCATGCTCCTTTCTTTTAAAGGCATGAAGAAAGTTTTCCACATCGATTAGTTGGTCACATTTCATAGGACAAAATGCAGTCACACGTCTAATATGCAACCACATCTAGCTATAGGAGAAGAAATACAATATTCATTCTTAGCATCAATGGCTCAAGTAATATTATGGGTTTTTTTAAAGTATTATTACTATAGGTAAAGGGGGTAACTGATATTAGGGGATAAGATTCATTTAGATCACCAGGCAGATTTCCTTGCACACTGGCATTACCTCTTTCCATCTCCATTTTACTTACAAGTGTATTGAAAATTCTTAGTGGTATTTTCTGGCTGTTGGTGGATTTGTTAATAAGTAAAGGCCATCTGAAGAGCAGCATGAAAATGCATAACAGTCATGATAATCCAACTCTTAAGGATTTATCCAAATGAAATAACACAAAGTAGAAGCTGTTCATTCCAATTTTATCCAGAAGAACACTATTGTAAAGTCTCGATGTTCCACACAAGACCATAAAGCATCCCTTCCATTCTGAGAACAGCTTACTAGAACATGGAAGAAGGAGTCCTTCAGTCCTGATGGAGGGATCTGGGCTGCACAATAGGGTATCCCCTACAGAGGTCAACACTGATCCATGCTGATACTGTTGTAAGGTACTGTCATAGAAGAGTTTGAAATGGGAGACAAAAAAAATCAGAAGTGGAGAGGCAAGTCTACTGCAATGCTTGGAGCACTGTCTACAAATCCATGCACTCCTCAAAGCTACGTGCTTCCTGTTTTTAATGCCTGGTTGTTCAATTATTTATATGATTTAATTGATTTATGTTAGCAAGAGAATTTTAAATACATTGTCAACAATCCAGAAATGACTATGAAAATGACAGAAAAATGCAGCCATACCACTGATAATAATGTATAAAAACACAAAATTACAAGAAGACAGAAAATAATATTTATCTGTACACGAATTAGTAAGTAAAAGTAACAAATACATCAAAGGACATTATCAAGAAAGTAAAAGACAACCTACAGAATTGGAGAAAATGTTACATCTGATGTGTGATTGGATGTTGGAAAACATCCCAGAAAGGGACTATAAATTCTTCAGGAAAAGAACAGTGAGAAAACATGGGCTAGTATTCTAGTATTTAGAATATATAAAGAACTCCTGCAACTCAATAACAAAAAGACAATCTAATTTAAAAATGGTGAGTGGATTGCCTGAGCCCGCGGGTTCGAGACCCACCTGGGCAACTTGGCGAGACCACATCTCTACTATAAATCAAAAATCAGCCGGGCGTGGTAGCTCATGCCTGTAGTTCCAGCTACTCGGAAGGCTGAGGCGGAAGGATCGCCGGAGCCCAGCCAGTCTGGGCGACAGAGTGAGACTCCAACTCAAAAAAAAAAGGGAAAAGGATTTTTTGAATAACCACTTCTCCAAAGTGGATATACCAATGGCCAATAAGCACAGGAAAAAAGGCTCAGCATCATTAGTCATTTAGAGATACGCATATCAAAACCACAATGAGGTACCACTTCACACTCACTAGGATTGCTATTTTTAGAAAATGGAAAATAACAAGCGATGCAGAGAATATAAAGAAACTGGGCACCTTGAACATTTCTGGTGGGAATTTAGATAATTCAGTCATTGTGGAAAAAAGTTTGGCGATTCCTTTAAAAGCTTAACTTAGAATTACCATATCATCTAACAATTCCTCTCCTAGACACATACAGGAAATAATTGAAATCAAGGAGTCAAAACAGATACCTGGCCAGGTACGGTGGCTCATCCCCTTAATCCCAGCACTTTGGGAGGCTGAGGCAGGAGATCACTAGAGACCAGGAGTTTGAGGCCAGCCTGGGCAACATAGTGATACCCTGTCTCTACAAAAATAAAAATAAGATAATGAGCCAGGCATGGTGGTGCACACCTGTGGATACAGCTACTCAGGAGGATGAGACAAGAAGTTCACTCAAGTCCAGAAGTTTGAAGCTGCAGTGAGCTATGATTATGCCACTGCACTCCAGCCTGGGTAACAGAGTAAAAACTCATCCCTAAAAAAACAAAACAAGCAAACAAAAACAGATTATATGTACACAAATGATCATAGTGGCTCTATTCATAATAGCCAAAATACGGAAATAACTCAAATGCCCATCTCAGATAAATTAATAAACAAATGATGATATACCTAAACAATATTATTCAACCATAAAAAGGAATGAAGACAAATACATGCTATAGTGTAGATGAACCTTGAATATACGGTATGTGAAAGAAGTCAGACACAAAAGGCCACATATTGTATGATTCCATTTACACGGAATGATCAGAATAGGTAAGTCCACAGAGACAGAATGCAGACTGGTGGTTGCCAGAAGCTGGGTGAAGAGGGGGATGGGGAGAAACTGCTTAATGTGCACAGGGTTTCTTTTGGGGGTAATGAAAATGTTTTGGACCTAGGTGTTGGTTGCACACAACATTATGAATGTACTAAATGCCAAAGAATTGATCACTTAAAAAATGGTTAATATTATATTATGTGAATATCACCTCAATTTAAAATGGTAATAAAGAAGAAAAGATTATATTGTGGGGCAATGCGAACAGAAGCATTTTTTAAAAGTATATTTCACCATTCATATATATGTATATAAGTTTGTGTATATCCATGTGTGTAGGCACATATATATTCTTTCTGATTTGGGGTAAATATTTACTTGCTTTCTAAACAAATGAAAATAGTTTAGTGTGAGCACAATAATTCTCAGAATATAAGTACTAAACACGTCCCTTATGAAAACAGAGCCCATGACATAATGCAGACTTTGACAATATCACTTTGGATATACAGTGGTTGGCAACTGGCTTTTGTTCTTCTCAGCAGTCTCAGTTCTGTCATTTTATAAACTTTAATTTCTGAACTGCACTTAGGTTATTTTGACAGAATTTACTTGTAGTGTCTGTAAACAAATTATCATTAGCTCTTTCATTGTAATTTTAAAAATATAAAACATAAGCCTAATATAATTCCTTTTGAAAACTCATAAAGTATAAAAATAGAAAGAAAACTTGTCATTCTAATACCTAGAATAAAAGTGTTAAATTTTGATTTTAGACATACACAGAAGCAAGAACACCTCATAAACATACAATTATAGAGATGTATATTTTCACTTAATAGTATTATGAACAATTTTCTCTGTCGTTATATAGTCCAAAATTGTCCAACATTGGTTTTTTTTGTAACAGTTTTTCTCTGTCATTTAGGCTGGGATGCAGTGGCATGATCATAGCTCACTGCAGCCTTGAACTCCTGGGTTCAAACGATCTTCCTGCCTCAGCCTCCTGAGTAGCCAGGACTACATGTGCTCACTACCACACCCAGCTAAATTCTTATTTTTATTTTCTTGTAGAGAAAAGGACTTGCTATATTGCTTGGGCTGGTCTGGAACTCCTGGCTTCAAGCAACTCTCCTATCTTAGTCTCCCAAGGTGTTGGGATTACATGCATGAGCACCCGGCCAAAAATTACATTTTTAATGTATAGCTGCACCATAATTTATACAGACCCTCTATTTCATACATGTAGCTTTGGTTTTTCCCAATATTTCTGCAATCTTGCCCTTGACCACGCTCCATTATCCTTGCCTTCATGCAAGGTTACAGTCTTAAAAATACATTCTTAGTACCAGAAATCTGTAGTCAAAAGGAAAATTTGGAAGCTTATAATACGTTTTGACAAACTGCCTTCTTGTTAGGCTACCTGTTTTTTCTTCTAATAGCACTGTGTAAGTCTGTGCCATTCATTGTTCTACATCCTTTGCAAAATGAGAGCTTCCTCTAATAAGCACTGCCAAAAGTATTATATGTTTTTAAAGTTCTATTTTTGGTCAGGAGTGGTGATTCACGCCTGTAATCCCAGTTCTTCGGAAGGTCAGTTGCTGAGGCCAGGAGTTCGAGATCAGCCTGGGCAACATAGTAATACTCTGCCTCTAAAAAAAATTTAAAAAGCTGAATGTGATGCATGCCCACAGTCCCAGCTCTCAGGAGGCTATAGCAGGAAGATCACTTGAGTCCAGGAGTTTGAGGCTTGAGCTATGATCAAGCCTCTGCACTCCAGCTTGGATGACAGAGTGAGACTCTGTCTCTAAAAAAATTAAAAAAAGAAAAATACAATTATATTTTTGATATGACAAAACATAATAGGGTTTAAATATCAAAAGAAAACAGGGTATACAGAGAAATCCCTCTCCTACCCATGTCTACCATCCCCTCTGAGGGTAACTATATTCACAATTTATTGTGTATTCTTTTAGAAATAATTTATGCATTCATAAATGTAGTAGTCTAAGCACACTGTTGTATACTTTGCATTTTCCTCTCATATACATATCAAATATACTGGGGGAACCCCCTCCAGAAAAACAACAACAACATTTCTTTTGGAGGCAGGTCCCTTCCTCGTATACGGAGTTTCTTTTGGGGGTAATAAAAATGTTTTAGACCTAAATAGAGGTGCTGGTTGCACAACATTATGAATGAACTAAATACCAAAGAATGTGTTCCTCCGGATCAAATAATAAATCAAAGTTTTTATCTGTAAGTTCCAAAAAGGTTGCGTCACGATTTCCAGAGGAAATGTCCCGAGTTGTGGCAAACAGGTGACTAATTCTTCCACCATGACAACACACCTGTCCACATCACGCTGAGTGTTCAGCAGTTTTTGACCAAAAATGGCATGACCCTGTGCCCCACCCTCCCTATTCATCCAATCTCACCTCAAGCCACTTTTTGTTTTGATTCCTCAGATGAAAAAAGTCCTCAAAGGAACGTGTTTTGCCGACGTGGAAGAGGTGAAACAAAAACCAGCAGAAGCACTAAAAGGTATCAAAATTGACAAGTTCAAAATCTGTTTTGAGCAGTGGGAAAAGCATCCTGATAGGTATACTGAATCAAATGGAGAGAACTTAGAAGGTGACTGAAGTTTAAACATGTAAGAATAAATAACCTTTTTAAATAAATACATTCTGGTCTTTTGGGGGTCCCTCCTCATACACAGCTTCTTTGTTCTTTTTTATAGTTGCATAATTTTCTTTTGTTAACTATTATATACCTAACCAGTCCCTTTGTGATGGGCATTTAGGTTGCCTTTAACCTTTTGCTATTCAGATAATGTAGCTGTGAATTACCTTGTAAATATATCACTTTGTCCACGGACGTGTGTGTGTGTGTGTGTGTGTGTGTGTGTGTGTGTGTATAAGCATACATGCGTCTAAGTTAAATTTCTGAGTTGCTAGATTCAAGTGTTTTTAAAAACTTTTGTTAACATTACCTTATTTTAAAAAAGGGAGGCTGAGGCGGAAGGATGGCCGGAGCCCAGCAGGTCGAGGCTGCGGTGGCCAGGAGCAGCCACTGCACTCCAGTCCGGGCAATGGAGTGAGAATCCAACTCAAAAAATTAAAAAAAGAAATGGGCAAGAAGAGAGAAAGAAGAGAAAAAGTATCAGAAAATTCAGTGAATCTTCTGTTTATTAAATGGTAGGAAATGTCACATTTTTTTCTAGATTGCATATCTGCAGGGTTTCTGGTTTTCTTTCAGTAGTCTCCTGTCTGTTTAAATATTTAGAAGTTTAGAAGTTTCAAAAGACTAGAGCAGGACAGAGAATGGGTGCTAAAAACCAAATGCAAAACAGCCTCCAATCTTACCACAGCTCTTTTACCATCAGCAGAATTCCAACAAGAAAGAGCCAACGCCTTAGAACAGAAAGAGTTAAGTCTTTAAGTCCTGGAGGTGAGGTTACACACTTTGTCTTCAGAAATACGAAATGAAAATATGTTTAGGGATGGAAAATAATTTTCCAGAGATAGTATCATCTACAACATAAAGGACCAAAATTTCAAAACTTTAGTTACATGCCTTTATTTAATAGTGATTTTTTCCCCCTCTGGAAAAAGTTGATTTAATTTATTTTAAGTAAAACTGTAAAAAATAACATGGCAACTGCAAAACATACTAATCATAATTGTATAGCTTAACAACTTTTCACAAAGTGAACACATTCATGCAACCACCACTCAGCTCAAGCCGTAGAACACGACCAGCATCCCAGAAGTCCCCATTATGTCCCTCCAAGCATTACCCCCCAAACTAATCATTTTCTGCCATTGTCAACTACTATCGTCTGTTTTGCAACATTCCATCAAGGGAAAATGTGGATGTACTTCTCTGTGTCAGGTTTCTTTTGCTTAAAAATATATAGAATTCATCCATGATTTTATTTGTATTTTTCTTTTGTGTAGTTTCATTCATTTCACAAATATTTACTGAGTAGCTACTATACACGAGGCACTATGCTAGCCACTAGAGACACACTAGAGCCACTAGAGACACAAATAAAATAGCAATGAGACCAATAAAGTCCCTGCTCTTCTAGAACTTAGACACCGAGAGATGGCCTTCTAACTCTGAAAATGAACCTCTGAGGCTTTTAAAATCATTACTTTCTAGGGAGACAACTGAGGTTTGTCAAGACAGGTATCTTCAAGCTATTCATTTGTCTAGACAATCAAAAGTATGGTCAGGATAAAATGTGCTTCAGTGGATTTCTACGTCTTTAGCTACAAAATCTCCTGGCATCATTTATCTGCTATAGAAGACACACAGAGGCCTATAAAATAAAAATCTTGGTAACCTTTTCAGTACTGCATTCAGCACAGCCCCTTGACTGAATAACTATAATATATCTGCCAGTCAAGACTCTGAAGAAAGGAAGACGTCTGTATCTTGAAATGCAATTTTAAACACACCTGTTTTGCAGATAAATTTACAGAAGAATAATGGCCAAGCAATACTTTTTTTCTCTTTCTTTGAATTATAGTTTTTGCTCTTTCTTAGTTTAGGAGAGGGGTTGGGAGATACACTCCATGGGGTCAGTGAAGATTTTGAATTAGCCAGGAAGGTGATATGGATAGCATTATTTTAGGATGCCACACTAAGTCAAAAATTCTAGTTCATGAATATATTAGCTTTAGAGTTGATAACGTTTGGCAAACAATGTTTAAACATTTAAATTACTGCAACATTGAGGTAATTGAATATGTGCATTTGTCCAAAAGTCTTAACAATTTTAAGTGCATTACCTAAATAAATCTAAAGTCCCTTTTACCTATCTTCTACAAACTTGGTCCCTCTTCCTTTCTCCAGATTATTTGGAGTGCGTCCTTCCAGACCTCTTCTTTTTAAATTCAATTTTATTTTATTTATTTAATTTACTATTTTTTGAGTTGAAGTCTCACTCCGTCGCCCAGGCTGGAGTGCAGTGGCATGCTCACGGTCACCCCAGCATCAACCTGCTAGGCTCTGGTCATCCTTTCACCTTAGCCTTCCAAGTAGCTGGAACTACAGGCACGCTCTACCATGCCAGGCTAATTTTTTTGATTTATTGTTGCCCAGGCTAGTTGTGAACCTGTGGGCTCAGGCAATCCTCTTGCCTTGGCCTGTTAAAGTGCTGGGATTACAGGCGTGAGCCACCGCGTCTGGCCCAGACCTCTTCTTGCAGTTCTATACACAAACACATATATGTGGGAGTTGTTTTTCACATAAATGATATACATATCCTACTGCAACATGCTGTTTTTCCTTCAAAAACACTTTTTAAGATCTTGAAAGTTGATGTCTACTTAGGTCATTCTTTTGAATTGCTATAGAGTGTTCCACATATGAATGTATCATTTTATATGGTGAAACCATTCTTTGAGGACAGGTAGGCTCTAGTTTTTCACTGTTACAAGCAATGCTGCCATTAACATCCTTGACATGAGTCCTTGTGCACATGAGCAAATATCTCTCATATCAGGAAGTAGATAGATGATGTCATCACTTCTGTAGGTATGTAGTATGTATGTATTATTTATTTTTTTGAGTCAGAGTCTCACTATCGCCCAGGCTGGAGTGTAGTTGCAGGCTCATGGCCACTGCAGCCTCGGCCTGCTGGGCTCAGGCGATCCTTCCCCATCAGTCTTCCAAGCAGCTGGATCTACAGGTGTGCACCACCATGCCCGACTAATTTTTTTGATTTATTGTAGAGACGAGGTTTCTCCAAGTTGCTCTGGCTGGACTTGAATCCCTGGACTCAGGCAATCCTCTCACCTCCGCCTTCCAAACTTTTGAAATTACAGTCATGAGCCACCATGCCCAGTCACCACCACTTCTTTAGAAAGAGCATCTTGGCCTTAATTAACACTGAGAAAGTTCTCGAAAGATATGTAGGTCTTATTTGTATCTTATTAGTATCACCAGAACTCAGTACAGAGTCTGCTAACTAATGACTGCCTGCTACAACATGAGTGTACAGGTCTTGGTTTTCCCATTATCTCTTCACTTCTCATTTTGGTTGCTTCCTTTTTCTCTACCAGTCATTTAAAAGGCAGATTTCTTATGGTCTTTGTTTTTGGCCCTCTCTCATTTCTCTGGTATCTTTCCTTTGGTCTGAAGCTCTCATCCCAGGCTGCATGTTAGAATCAACTGGAGAAGTTTGTTTTTGAGTCAGAGTCTCACTCTGTCACCCAGGCTGGAGTGCAGTGGCACACTCATGGCCACTGCATCATCAGCCTGCTGGGCTCAAGCGATCCTTCCGTCTCAGTCTTCCAAGTAGCTGGAACTACAGGACCACGCCACCACGCCCAGCTAATTTTTTATTTCTTGTAGAGACAAAGGTCCTGTCAAGTTGCTCAGGCTGGTCTTGAACCCATGGGCTCAGGCAATCCACTCGCCTCAGCCTCCCAAAGTGCTGGTATCACAGGTTTGAGCCACCGTGCCTGGCTGGAGAATTTTTTTAAATGACCAGTGCCCAGGTTCACTCCCCAGAGGTTCTGACTTAACTAGTCGGCAGTGGAATGGGACCTGTGTAATGGTATTTTTTCCTGTCAAGGCTCTCCATGTCATACCAGTGTGAGGCTAGAGTGGAGAATCATTATCTGAGGTTAGTGGTTCTCCAAGTAGGGTCCCTAATTAGCAGTATTTGCATCCGCTGGAAATTGTTGAAGTTCAGATTCTTGGGTCCTACCCCAAACCTACTGAATCAGAAACTCTAGAGGGTGGGATCCTGCCATCTAAGTTACTAAGTCCTTCAGATGATTCTGATGAGTTTCAAATAAGGTTTGAGAACCACTGTCCTGGGTGACCTCATGCATTCCTCTGACTTTGTAAACATGCAGAACCTTCATTTTTCTCATCTCCTACCAAGACTCCTCTCCTGAACATCAACTGTCTCCTCAGCGTTCCACTATCTCTATTGTTGTCCACCCCATTCCCGTTCACCAAACTACTTTTTTTTTCTTCAGTATTCCCTATTCCAGTGAATGGCACCAATATCCCCCAAGTTGCTAGAGGCAGAAACCTGGAGTTTGTTTTTAAGTTTCTTTTTGAATAGACAATATCTTCAGATGGCTTATAATCCAGAAAGTATTAAAAGGCCGGAAAAAAAAAAAAAAAGAAAAGAAAGTCTCCCTCTAGCCCTTATCCCCTGTTATGAACTGAATTTTGTTCCCCACAAAATTCATATGTTGAAGCCCTAACCCCTACTAGTGACTGTATTTGGAGTTAGGTCTCTTAAGGAGGTAATGAGATTAAATTAGCTCATAAGGGTGGGTCCTAATCCAATATAAGGATTAGTCCTCATAAAGAGTTGAAGAGCTAGAAAGGAAAGGCCATGTGAGGACACAGTGAAAATGTAGCCATCTGTAAGCCAAGAGAGAGACCTCAGGAGAAACCAACCCTGCCTGTACCTTGACCTTGGGCTTAGTCTCCAGAACTGTGAGCAAATAAATTTCTACTGTTTAGGCTGCTTGGTCTGTGCCATTTTGTTATGGTAGCTGGTGATGGTTAATTTTATTTGTCAGTTAGACTGGGCCACAGGATGCCCAGATATCTGCTCAAACATTATCGTGGGTGTTTCTGCGAGGGTGTTTTTAGGCGGAATTAACATTTCAGTCAGTAGGCTGAATAAATGCGAGTGTCCTCTCTAACATGGGTGGGCCTCATCCAGTCAGGTCTGAATAGAAAAGGTTGACCCTTCCTCAAGTAAGAGAATTCTTCCCATCTGACAGCCTTCAAACAGGAACAACTTTTTCTGGTCTTTGGACTAGAACAGAAACATAAGTTCTTCTTCAGTCTCCAGCTTTCCAGCCTTCAGATGAAAATTACACCACTGTCTCTTCTGGATCTCAGGACTCTGACTGGTACTACATAATTTGCTCTCTTGGGTTCCAGCTTGCCAACTCATCCAGCAGACGAGATTTTCCAGCCTTCATAACCACACGAGTGAATTCCTTATAATAAATCATATTTTACATATATAAAATCATTCTTAGCAGATTAATGCATATCTCATCTTCCCAGTTCTTAATCTTCCTCACAGGGTAACTGTATGCTTATTTTCTTACATATCCTTTCAGAGTTTCTTTAGAATATACAAGCAAATAAAAGTTTTTCCTCCAGTTTTTACACACACACACACACACACACACACACACACACACACACCACTCCTTTTACAGATACATTATGTTTCATTGCCTGTGTGTATCTTGATTTATTTAATCAGTCCCCTATAGTTTATATTTTCACTTTTTGGCCATTAGAAATTATACTGCAGTACAAAAACTTGTGCATGTCATTTTCCATTTATGCAAACATATTTGACATGTAAGATGTACAATGCTAGGCCAAACAGTATATGACTTTACAGTTTTGCTAGATGCTGTTAACTTGCTTCCTTAGGAGTTGTATCAATGTTCACACTCAACAACAATGTGTAAGAGTTCCCCCAAAGTCTTAATAATTGACTGTGTTTAACAACTTTTAGATCTTGCCTATCAAATAACTGAAAAGTTGGTACTGGTACAGTTTTAACTTGAATTTTATTTTTATTAGTAAAATTGAGCACCCTTTTCACAAGTTTGTGCCATTTGTATTTCCTTTCTTGTGAGCTGTCAATTTCTATCTCTTGCAGATTTTTCTTGTGGATCAAAGAAAAAAATATCTTTCTTCGTGTTATGACCCGAAAATATTTTTTCTCAGCTTGTCACTTAAGTTTCAAATGTGATTATGATGTGCTATGGTTTGAATGTGTTCCCCCAAAAGCATGTGTTGGAAACTAAATCTCTAATATAACATTGTTGAGAGGCCGGGGCCTAATGAGAGGTGATTAGGCCATGAGGATGAAGTGAATGAAATGCTATATTGTGGCCGGGCTCAGTGGCTCAGCCTGTAATCCCGCGCCTTTGGAAGGCTGAGGTGAGTGGATTGCCTGAACCCGCGGGTTCGAGACCCACCTGGGCAGTGAGACCTCATCTCTACAATAAATCAAAAAATCAGCCGGGCGTGGTAACGCATGGCTGTAATTCCGGCTACTTGGAAGGTTGAGGCGGAAGGATCGCCGGAGCCCAGCAGATCGAGGCTGCAGTGGGTGGGAGCGGCCACTGCACTCCAGTCTGGGTGACAGAGTGAGACTCCAACTCAAAAAAAAAAAAAGAAATGCTATATTGTGGGAGAGGGTTTCCTATAAAAGGTGGAGCTTGGTCTCTCTCTCTCTCTCTCTCTCTCTCTCTCTCTCTCTCTCTCTCTCTCTCTCGCCCTTCTGCCATGTAATGACATGGCAAGAAGGCCCTCACAAGATGCCAGCACCTTAACATCTTAACATCAGATCTCCCAGCCTCCAGAACTGTGAGCCAACAAATTTCTGTCCATTATATGTTAGCCTATCTGTGGTATTCTGTTATAGCAACACAGAATAGACTAAGACATGATGTTTCTTGTCACACAGAACTTGTTTTATAATGAAATTAAATATTTCAATTTTTTTCTTTTGTGGTTTGAATTTCTTTTGTGGTTTTGAGTCATAGTTAACAGGCCTTCCTAAAACCACAGAGACTAATAATTATTCCCTCCTGTTGTCTTCTAGACAAGTTTTGGTTTAATTTTTTATATTCAATTATTGATCTATATGATATGGATAAAGTATGTATTTGAAATAAAGCACAAAGCATAGATTCGATTTATTATTTGTGTGTGTGTGTGTGTGTGTGTGTGTGTGTGTGTGTGTGTGTGTGTGTGTTTTACCAGATGGCTACCATGTCATTTCTAGCACCACATATTGAGCGGTCTATGCTTTGCCAATCAGTTTGAGAAAGTATCTCTATCAAAAACTAAATTCATTACAGTTAGCTCTGTTTCTGGAAGTTCTAGTCTCTTCCACTGAGTTTTATGTTAATTCACAATCCAGTATCACCCTACTTATTTATTAAGGCTTTATATTATATGTTAATATCTGGCACTAATATTAGTACTTCCATATGGCTCTTCATTTTCAAAAATTTCTGTTCTGTTTGTGTTTATCTTCTCAAATAAAAGTTTTGATCAATTAGTCTCATTCAAACAAAACAAAATTAACAGAAACAAATTGTTGGTATTTGCATTTGGATTACAACTATTTTATAAACTATATTAGGAAGAATGGGTACCTGACATTTAGTCACCCTAAGAATATGGTATCTTTCCATTTGTTCACATCTCCTCTGAGGTCTTCCTTAGTGTTGTAAAATATTATTCATCTAGGCCAAGCACATTTTTTATTTCTATTCCTAGTGATTTTGTTGCTGTTGTCTATGAGGTTGTTATTATTTTATATTCTCTACCTCGTTATTATTTTCATATAGGAGAGAGTGATGCCTGCATTATAGTTTTGGAACTCACTCTTGATGCTTTCTTTCTGTCATTCCCATCATAACATCCTTCACCTCATTCTGTTGATCTTATCTTTAAAGTATACTTTGCTCGGTGGCTCAGCCTGTAATTCCGTGCCTTTGGGAGACTGAGGTGAGTGGATTGCCTGAGCCTGCGGGTTCGAGACCCGCCTGGGCAGCGAGACCTCATCTCTACAATAAATCAAAGAATCAGCCGGGCGTGGTAGCGCATGCCTGTAATTCCAGCTACTCAGAAGGCTGAGGCCGAAGGATCGCTGGAGCCCAGCAGGCGAGGCTGCGGTGGCCGGGAGCGGCCACTGCACTCCAGTCTGGGTGACAGAGTGAGACTCCAACTCAAAAATAAAATAAAATAAAATAAAGTATACTTTGGATGTGTCCAATTCTTGACACCTCTACTAACACCACCCTAATGCAAGTCTCTTTGATTATTCATCTGGACAACACAATAGTCCTTTTGACTCAGCAGCCAGAGTGATCTCTTGAAAACAAAAAGGGTATCTTGCCATCCCCTTGCCTAAAATATTTCTGTGGCTTCTTTTTTCACTCTGAATAAAGTCAAACTCCTCAATGACCTATATTATCTGGCTGCTGGCTCCTGCCCAAACTCAGTCTTTTAAAATTTGTTTTAAAAAGTTTTTAATTTAAAAACTTTTTTATTTTTAATTTTTTATGGATACATAACAGTTGCATGTATTGATGGGGTACATGTGATGCTTTGAGGCAAGCATGCAATGTGTGATGATTAAATCAGGGTCACTGGGGTAGCCATACCTTAAGCACTTTTTATTTCTCAGTGTCAGAACATCCCAATTCTTCTCTTTAGTTATTTTTGAAACATGCCCCAACCTCACTCTAAATTATCTCCTCCTCTTTGTTGAGACACTAGTCATGAGGAACTTTTGGGGTCCTGAAAAACTCCAACTTATTTCCTACCTTAGACCTTTCCCTGATGTTCTCTGCCAGGAATCGTTTCCTTCCTATTCCTAGGGGCTGGCTCCTTCTTCTCTAGGTTGCAATTTGCCTGTCACTCCTCAGAGGTCTATATTATCTCTCTTTTAATCTCTTCCACTGGCCAGGCGTGGTAGCTCAGCCTGTAATCCCAGCACTTTGGGAGGCCAAGCAAGAGGATTGCCTAAGCCCATGGGTTCAAGACCAGCCTGGGCAACTTGGTGAGATCTTGTCTCTACAGTAAATCATAAAAACTAGCCAGGCATGGTGGTGTGTGTCTGTAGTTCCAGTTACTAGGAGGGCTGAGGTGGAAGCCCAGCAGGTTGAGGCTGCAGTGGCCGTGAGTATGCCATTGCACTCCAGTCTAGGCGACAAGAGTGAGATTCCAACTGAAAACAAAAAAAACTCTTCCACAATACTTAGAACAATGTTTAATTATATACTTGTTCACATACTTATTTGTGTTTCTTCTCACCACTAGTCTGTGAACTTTTCTGCTATCTGCAAAGTGCATAACACATAGTAGAGGTTCAATAAATGTATTCTATAATGTGTTTATATAATCAGGGTTGGGAATGCTTACATATCTTTTCCTGTTAGTTGGCTATTAGTCCCCATTCATATTTTAGATCCAGGATAACCATATGTCAATTGCTCATATTCCTAAGTCACAAACTTCACTTAAAAGCCTGACTTGACCATCATAAATCTCTTCCTAGTGTTTGTTCCCATATACCCAAAACATATAAGGTTATTTTCAAATAATGAAACACATATTGAATGTTACAGAAAAGGCTAAGGTTACATAATTTATGAGAACAATTTTTCTTAAGGGTGGTAGTACCATCTATATAGTTCCTTTATATGCTGTCTCTTTATTTAAAAAGAGAAACATCGTTTTTTTCATTTAAAAAGTAATATATATGCTTATTGTAAAAAAATAATCAAACAATATGGAAATAGATAACACAGAAAATGTAGAAAATTTAAAAGATCTCCATAATTCCCAGTCCAAAGAAGATCATTGGTGACGGTTGGATATTTATCTATCTTTCCAGACTTTTTTTCTTGTGTATCATTTTAGCTCAGGCCAAGATTTCATTGTTGTTGTTTTATTTTGTTTTTACTATAGTAGAACCCAATTAGACAAAAAAACACTGTGACTTGCTTGCTGAATAATACATCTTGGACATGTTTATATGCCAAACATATGGCTCTTCCTTACTCTTTTTTAAACAATTGCCTATCTCAGTCATTTACAGTATCTACATGGTCCCTTCCCTTTTCACTTGGTCAGTGAAGTGGGGGAGGAGAGGGTCTTCAATTTTGTCAGTTTTCTTAAGACCTCTACCACTCTTGGACACAAGGACCAAAGTCACTGGCCAGGGAGAGAGTCATTTCTCTACCTCAACCTCTGTTTTGTTGGAAAAGGTACCATAGAGTAAATATAAGTTCTGCAAAGGCCAGATTCATATTCAAAATTAAAGAGATGGATATTTCTCTGTAAGAAACACTTGAAATACTGATTACAATCATGTACATGGTAAATGTGTGCTACCTACCGTAACCAGAATTCAGGCACCACCACCACCATGATGGAGGTTTCCAAAGGAAAATTATGCCTCCTATTTCTTGCTTTTTTTTTTTTTTTGGATACAAGCTTTCATTCTGTCACTAAAGCTGGAGTGCAGTGGCATGGTCATAGCTCACCGCAGCCTCAACCTTCTGGGCCCAGGTGATCCTTCCACCTCAGTCTCTGCAATAGCTGGGACTATAGGTATTCACCATCATGATCAACTAATTTTTTATGTTGCCCAGCATGGTCTCAAACTCCTGAGCTCAAGCAATCCTCCAGTCTTGGCCTCTCAAAATGTTGGAATTACAGGTATGAGCCACCATACCAGAAGTGCCTGGCCAATTTCTTGTTCTCTAAGTTGTGCCTCTTGCAAAGAGCCCAACAGTAGCTGAGGTTTATTCCAGTTATATTGCCATAAATGCCACCAATATGTACTGTCAGACCTGTTTTGAGTGAGAAAAAGCAACAACAACCGCAAAATCAATTATTTTGCCAACATCTGCTAGAGACTTGACAAGGCGCTAATTGCTAGGCTTACATTTCAGGAAGCAACTTACTTTGTGTTATTGGCGCCAAGTACTTGATGAATACATCAATTACAGCTGGTATTGATCTGATGTCACGTATTCTCATTACTAGGTTGCTACATGTGATGTACCTACATTTTTGCACATTTCAAATTTATGCACATTGTTTTAGAAAACAAAAGTTCTATTCGCTGTCCCCAGCCCCTTCCCATTGTCGTTGGTAGTCACAGTAGGTGAGACATTTTGAAAAGTTTCTGGAAAGTTTCTTTGTAGCGGGCCCCCAAATTAGTTCATCATCAAGAATTCAAACACTGTACCACTTCTATAACTATAAGGCAGTCCTCTTGGCCATGCTATTTCCATAGAAAGGCCCATAGCACAGTCCGAACAATACAAAGACCTGGGCTGAACTGAGAGCAGTGGGAGTTTATAAGAATGGTTGATATAATACATACACAAAAGAATACTATTCAACCAAATTACAAAAAAAAAAAGAATGGTTGAGGCAATGAGACCACCAAAAAAGACCAGTGTTCCTAAGGACCAGTCTTATAGTCAAGTGAAGGAGTGGTCTGAGGTGCTGGAAAGACATTCTACTCAACCTCAGCAGGCCTAATGTCCAGAATCCTACTTTTGTTACTTTTGTGACTGAATCCCTAAACTACACTGCCTATTGGCCTTCTGGCCCCCAATTGTTCCTATATCTGAATTTCTACTCATTTCTGGAGTTCTGCTCTTTGAACTATATCCCTAAGCATGACTATTTATCTTATATAAAGCTCAATAAAGCATAAATACATATGAGAGTCAGTATTAAGTAGTATTTTAAGAGTTCAGGCTCTAAAATCAAACAGCTTGACGCCGAATCACCATTCTATCACTAAATTGCTGTCCAACGTTGGGCAAGTTACTACATTTCTCTGTGCCTTCATTTCCTCCTTTGCAAAGTGGGGCTATTAGCATTGCCTTTCATTAGGTTGTCAGGAGGATTTAATATGATATAATCCACTGTTCCTGGAAATAAGCATTAAAATAAATGCCATTAGAACAGATAATTTATTAGGCACTATCTGTCAGAGGTGATTAATTTTTTTTAAAATTACCTTTTTGAATGTGCAAAAATTGTTTAAAAATGTAAAAAAAAATAATGTTCAGAGGGAAAATTGTTTTGGTTATTTAAAAAATTCGCCAGGAAAAAAAACAACAACCTATGCTTGAGAAAATTCCAAACTGGACTTAAACAAACTACTAATTGAAGCCGTGGGGAGTAAATATGTTTAAGACTTAAAAAATTGTTTAAAAGGATGAGGGACTAATAGCAAGGATACGCACAAAAAAATACATAGTCAAAGAATTATAAGCACACACGGCTTTTTTTCTTTCTCAATAGGAAAAAGACCCATCAATTGTAGATAAGGTAGGGGAGATTAAATGAGAAAGGAGCGCTAGGCTGCTAGTGACCCTCTGGGTCAAGGAATCGGGAACTACCCTTCCTAACTAGCAGGTGGGCTTCAGTGAGTCTGCCAATTTGAACATTCTTACTCCCTCTATGCCAGGCACTAAACCAACACTCTCATCAATCAAGTCATTTTCACTATCATCTCATTTGCAGGACACTCAAAAGTTCTGAAAACTGCCCACAAAAGAGGTCTCTTACTTGTTGTGCTGAGCAGTTAAGGCGTGCTCCTGGGTGCCTTGGAACTCACTGGAGAAAGCCTAGCTCTAGAAATTTCTATTCTAGAAAATAGGAATAATGATGATTCTGATTAAAGCAGGACTTGCTTCCCCAAGAGAACATGAGAAACAAAAATGACCTCAGCTATTCCTGTGGTGTTGTGTGTATGTGTGTGAAAAAATTACTTTTATAAATAATTTTTAAAGAAACCTCGCTCTGAAAACTAGAACCAAATTGGTGGCACTCATTAGTTGACTCAAGACATATCTATGAAGTGCCTACTATGAAACTGTGGAGACACAGTAGTGAGGAAAATAGATTTGCCCTTTGCACTTGTGAAGTCTAGCAAAGAACACCAAGCCACAACAAGAAGTGTGAATTAAACTAGGACAGGAAAGCTTTTGTGCTCAGTGAGCATACAGCATTCTGGTACATCTCAAAATACTGTGAGAGTTATCAGATTCCATGCTAGTGTTATCTTCAACTATGTCAAATGTGCCCTTTTAGAAAATAATGAAATTGTACTTGCACACATGGTGTTGTATCTAACTTGGCTTAGTTGTTGTCTTTCTTTTTTTAATATTTTATTTTAAAGATGTGGGGTATGAGTCAGGATTAGGTACATAAGTGGACTATGTACAGGTGAAGTTGAAGCCCCCCATTGGTCCTCACTTCAAATTTGGCTTCAGTTTGAGTAGTTTGGATCTGAGGTAGTAGTCCAGCACTTCTGAATTCCATTTGTAATTATGATGCTGAACCCCAGGTCTGAAGTTCTCATTCCATAGGATATTGGAGAGAGCAGAATAAGGATTTCAGACCCTGAGGATAGAGTCTCAAAGCAAATACTTTTGGGATTCTCATGGGGCTCCAAACACTAAGCAGTAGTCTAAGTAAGTCTTTAAGAATGGCAAGTCAGCAAGGAGCACCTGGTGACTGAACAGGCTGAAGATGCGAGCAACTTTGTGGAATTGCCGTAAGCTACCTATCAGCTATAGAGAGCCACCTCAAAAACTGGGACTATGACTCTCTGAGTAGGCTCAAGAGAAGCTCGTCATAACCTTAGATGTAGCGTTAGAAGAAAAAATAATCTTCTTACAGATGGTATCTATGGGGCAAATATAAACAGTTAATGATCAAAACAATTAGGTGAAAGTCTTTATACTACTAGGCAGCTCTGATTAATTGACATCACAAGCTTTGAGAGTAAGCTGAACCCAGTGTAAATCCCAACTCTGCACTTTCTGGCTCTGTAATGTTGGGGAAGCCACTTAACTTTGCTGAGTCTTATTTTTGTCATAAGTAAAATGGTGAGAGTAAAACCAGATGGCAGAACTGCTATAGGATTAAATAATTAGCACAAAGAACTCAATGAAGAGAATCTAATGTTATCATCACTAATGGTATAAACTACTTTCTCTACACTATTTGTTGCTTGAAGTCAGTAGTTGGAAGACTTTAAAAAATACATTAAGGTCATTCACTCCCAGGGCAAGAAAAGATGACAAGTTTCTCCCCACCCTCACTCTGCAAATAAGAAACAGAACAAGAGAGGGTACAGTACACAGGGTCTTGGTACATGGTAAATACTCAAAAAAGTTTATTGTTGTTATTATATTATTTAGACAAAAAAATATATCTTGAACTATTTAGTTAGCTCAAGTGTGCTTTTCATTTCTCATGATGTAAAACACATCTCCCTAGGATTCTTGAGGCCCAGAGTCCCAGAACTCAGTGGTCATAAGTTCCCCACTTGGTGATTCACTCATCAGAATGCAATGCTACCGAGTACCACACCTTATCTATTCCCAGAATCACCTGCTGCAACTGACCACTCAGGAAACCATTTACTTTAATTCTGGTTCCTGATCCCTCCCCATCATTTGGGTGTTGATTTTCCCTTTCCCTTCTGAAATAGATGTCTTTCCTTCAAAACTCCTTCCTGCTGTTTCCAGTGGTATTTGGCAGAGTCATTTGTGATACCATCACTCTCATTTCCATTGACCAGATTATCTCTCTCTAGTGACTAGCGTCAATCATAATTCCTCTGGAATCCAATTTTCAAGAATAATCAGCCAAAGAAGACTTCCATTTAACCTACAATAACATTCAATTCCAGTAAAGCCCCAGGAAAAGAAAATGGGCTAAAAACTGTCCCACCATTAACTCCAGGTGACCTCAAAAAGCTTTGTTTCTTTCAGAGCGAGCTTGTGAGGGGTCAATTTATTTTAAAATCCACTTTTCCCTCCTGAAATCAACTAATTCTATATATCTATTTATAGAACTCACTTCCAAACTGTGATTTTTATATACATAATAATGAAGCCATTTTAGCGTAGCTGAACCAAAGTAATAGGGCTATATATACACAAACACACACACACATATATATTTTTTCTAATTTTTACTTCTTTACTTATTCAGGCTGGAGTGTGCAGTGGTGCGATCATAGCTCACTAAAGTCTCAAAATCCTGGACTCAGGTAGTCCTCCTGCCTCAGCCTCCCAAATAGTTGAGGACAACAGGCACATGCCACTACACCCAGCTGTTTTTTTCTCGCCATTTTTGTAGAGGTGGGGTCTTGGGTGTCTCATTATTTTTGCCCAGGCTGTTCCCAAATTCTGGCCTCAAATGATCCTCCCACCTCAGCCTCCCAAAATAAGGGGCTACACTTATTCATTCAATCAATTAAATATTTCTGAATACCTACTATGCGCCAGATCTCTTCTAGAGATCTGGAGTTGTGAAATGTCAATAAAACAGCTGGGATGATTATCATTAAATATGCAGCATTAGAATAAAACGAGAGAGCCAAAGAAAAATTATACATAGAATAAAAAATTGAGGTAATTGTCTGGATGATTTTAGCTACCCTACCTCAAGCCAGCCTCCCAAAACCTAACAGTATTTCTGATTAATAATATACTCATTATATATAATCATACATTTTCTAGATGGGGGATCCTGGTCAAATTACTTCACTTTTTAGGCCTCAGTATCCTTATTGGTAAAATGAAATTATTGATACTGCCCGTCTCATAGAGCTGTTTTGAGAATTAAATGTTGTACATTATTAGCGCATAGTCTGGCACATGGTAAGTACTCAATAAAAGATTATTATTATTCAGACAAAAGATCTTGACCTGAATTACTTAGTGAGCTCAATGGTCCTTTTCCCTTCTTGTGACTTAAAACACATCTTCCTGAGACTCTTCCTAAGACCTCTTTACAGTTGTAAATTCAGAGGCTAGCTAATTTATACAAGGAAGGTGTGATGAGTAGATTCACTGAGGGTGAGAAATTCAGGAACCCAGGCTCCTGGTCACCTCAGGAGGTCACCTAAAGATATTTTGTATCTTCATTTCCTGTCAGTTCTTGTGGAAACAATGGGGTTGGATTAGGATCAATTTTTTAAAACTGTAGACAAAGTTCATTCTTTTGTAAAAAAAAAAAAATTTGTTTTAAAGATTGGGGTGCAATTCAGGGTTAGGTAAACAAAGGTCCATTATGTAGATTCATTCTTGAAGCAAAGTCCTAGAAAAGAACCAAAGGAATCCAGGCGTGGTGGCTCAAGCCTGTAATCCCAGCAATATGGGAGGCAGAGGCAAGAGGACTACCTGAGTCCAGGGGTTCAAGACCAATCTGGACAACTTGGTGAGACCTCGTCTCTACAATAAATAAAAAAATTAGCAGGGCGTGGTGGTGCACGCCTATAGTTACAGCTATTTGGAAGGCTGAGGTGAAAGGATTGCCTAAGCCTAGCAGGTAGAGGCTGCCGTGGCTGTGAGCCTGCACCTGCGCTACAGCCTGGGTGACAAAGTGAGATTCTGACAAAAAAAAAAAAAAAAAGGAACCAAAGGAGAGTGAATCCACAAAGAAAGTTTCTGTCCCCACACATACTAACTTTTATAGTGTTAGCCTCTCTTTATCAGGAGGGATTTGAACTGAAAAACTGTTTCATGAAAAATACTGACAAACAATATTTTAAAAAATAATTTTACAATGTTAGCACTAGAATATGTCCCATAGGAGTCAGCTAATAGATTGATTTCTTGATATTTTTCTGTTCCTTGCTAAACTCTCAGAAACTCCCAGTCGCTGTCATTGTGAGGAATTGTATCACATCATAAGAGGAAAGATTGTGTATTTTAGTGAGTTAGTTTGAAGGTTTAAGATTTAAGTGCCATCTTTTAAAAATCTCAAATTGTGCCTATTACGGGTGTTGCTATTTTACTATCTTTACATTTTATACATCCATTGCATTTTATACTGTAATTATGAAATTCCAGTATTACAGTTAGACAATGGCAACATTAATCCATTAGGGTTAACAATCTTTAGGCAATTCCATTTTTGCCAAGTCAATTTTTCCTCCCCTAGGAGAAATACATGTATTAATATTTTCAGAATGGTTGGCGCTTATGGCATACTGATACCTGTCCCTGTTGCTGGCAAACTTTGGCATTTAGTCCTGAATGCCTGCCTACCTAGTAACAGAGAACCCAGTTCTAGGACACTTGGGGGAAGTATGTATTTATTAGTCATATCTTTTACCGATATTACCATTTCCCTTCTTTTGAAATTAGTACATCCTGTCTTCCTGAGGGTTGGTTAAGGAAAAAGTACTTCGGAACCATCCAGGATTAAACAACACACACACTCACACACACACACACCCCCCTTCCTATTCTGTCAAAATTTCTTACTTGTAAATTTGCATCCCATGGCAGATACGGCTGCTTTGAGCGGTTCCAAGCATCTCTCAGGCTAAGAGCAAGCGGAAGTGATTAAAAAATCCCTCCAGGGACTGGTGCTTCCCCCTGGGATCTACAACTTCACACTCATTCCCCTTCCCCTGCCCTCTCCAAACCCCCCGTAGTCTGGGGCGCCGAAGTCCCCGCCCCTTCTCGCTGCCAAGAGCGGTGCTTAACCTTTTTTGGGCCGGGGACCTACCGAAAGCTACGGACTCTCTCGGAATGGGGGCAGAAGCGAGGGAAAGCACAGCTTAAACGTCGTATTTAACTTTCAGGAGACCACGGATTGGAAACACACCCCGAACCGCAGGATTAAGAACCCCATCTCTAAAACTTCTGACTTGGGGCGATTAAATCGAGAGCGGAGCTCAGGTGCCAAATCTAGTCCGGAGTGGGAAAATGTGGGAAGGAAAGGCGCTCTTGCGCTGGGCCCCTTTCACTTGTGAGAAACCCAAAGAGGACTAGTGGACAGAGACGGGGACAGAGGAGGGAGAGAAAAGGAAGGAGAAACGCGGGACAGAGAGAGGGACACAGTGGGAGGGGGAGAGGAGAGGCATCCCGGGGGGAAAGGGAAAGAGGGAACGGACAGAGCAGCAGAGAGGCAAGGGGGGGG
>NW_007247466.1:192459-192692 GCF_000164805.1 Carlito syrichta
CCTCCTCCTGCTCCTCCGGCTCCTCCTGCGGCCCGAGCGGCTCAGCTCTCGGCAGGCGGCGGCGTTGCTCAGCCGAGCGCAGACGGGACCCTCGCGGCGAGACCTCAGCGACTCCTAAAGTCAAAAGTTGGCGGCTGGCGCCGGGCTCCGCGCGCTCTCCACGGCCGCTGCCTCGCGTCGCCGCCGCAGCCAAGGAGGACAGGAGGGAGGGAGGTGGGGGCAGCGGGGGAGGG
>NW_007247466.1:192813-193805 GCF_000164805.1 Carlito syrichta
TGGGACCCCGCCGCCCCGGTCGCCGCCTCCACAGCCTCGCTCCCGGGCGGGGGCACCCCGCAGCGGAGGCTTCTCTCCTTTTCCTAGAAAGAACTATCTACCGCTCTGCAGCCTCTCCCTTCTTTGGGTCATCCCTAGCCAATTGCTGGGGAGAGACGCTGTGGAAACGAATGGAGCCAACCCCCGTCCTTGCTTTTAGCCTGGTCCTTTCCCCTCCTACCCCCCTGAGCCCCCAGCTAAAGTTACTTAGTCGTTGGGGGCACCTATTAGCGTCAAGTTCTATTTTATCTGGGGTATTTATCAGGATCTGAAATTATCCTCTGTATTTTGACTTGTTCATTGTCTGGCTCCGGATGGTTTATCCTCAGCACCTAGCACAGCTCCTGTTACTGGCACGTAGTAGGTGCTCAGCAAATATTCGTTCACTGCTTAAGGGTGAAGGGATTGACTCGAATGGGCTGGAAAACAAGGTCGGGACAAAGTCCCCGTCTTCGTTGTAAATGAAAACTTGAGGAAAAATGAATTACTGGTTCATATACTTCTGCTTCTCTCTGCAGCGGAATTATTAGAGACCCTGAGCGAATATGAAATCGCCTCTCCCATCCGAGTGAACTCTCTCGGAGAACGCTTTCCCACGAACGTGCACTTCAAAAGAAAGCGACGGAGCATTAACTCTGCCACTGACCCCTGGCCTGCCTTCGCCTCCTCCTCTTCCTCCTCTACCTCCTCCCAGGCGCATTACCGCCTCTCCGCCTTCGGCCAGCAGTTTCTATTTAATCTCACCGCCCATGCTGGATTTATCGCTCCACTGTTCACTGTCACCCTCCTCGGGGCGCCCGGGGTGAACCAGACCAAGTTTTATTCCGAAGAGGAAGCGGAACTCAAGCACTGTTTCTACAAAGGCCATGTCAATACCAAGTCCGAGCACACGGCCGTCATCAGCCTCTGCTCGGGAATGGTAAGTGGGCGCGCGCCCCCTGCTCTCCCCTCCC
>NW_007247466.1:193825-194817 GCF_000164805.1 Carlito syrichta
CCTCCCCCCTCGCCCCCGCCCCCCGTCCGCTCCTTGAAGACTTAATTGCCCTCTAGCCTGGAGACCCTCCCTGTGGCGAGTCTCAGCTCCGGAGTTAAATATCAGCTAGAAACTCGTGCGCGCCTTTCGGTCTGAGTAGTTAGTTCCGTGTGTGCGCTTACACTCGCAAGGAGCGCACGCACTCGCCCCCAGGAGATTCTGGATGTTTCGGAGCTTCCTGGGGTCTGAACTAGTCTCAGCCGCGCGTTGCCCAACGCTGAGAGGCGGCCTGGAAGTAGTTTCCAAACTCGGAGAAAGTTGCTGGAGTTGCGGTTCCTTGCAGCAAACTTGGCCGCCCCAGAGCGGAGCAGCTGAGCGCTGGGCGGACCAGACTCCTTATTGGTGCGTCTTGCATCGGGATGTGGGCTTATTTGCATCGGGATGTGGGCTGAGGATCCCTGGCCCTAGACACTGAGAGTTCCTCTGTGTGTGTTGTGGGGGGCGGTGCGTAATCTAGAGTCCCCGCGTTCTCTCTGAGCCTTTATTCACGCGCCAGGAACCCTGAGGCCGAACTGGATTGACAGGGAGCAGGTCCCGTCCGGGGAACGGAAGGGTGGGCCGAGCGCTTTGTGGGCGGGGGAGAGGGCGGAGCCTACTACGGACGCTCCGAATTGGGGTGGAAGCTGAGAGTGGGGGTGCAGCGCAGTCCGACTCTGCACCCTGCTGGCGGGGTGGCCGGGAGAAGCGGAGACTGGGAGAGAGCCTGGAGCGGATGCCCGGGCGTGATTTCGGTTTCTCTGGGTTTTGTGGTTTGTTTGGTTTTTTTTCCTCCACTTGGGGGTCCCAGGGAGTCGAAAGTCGGAGCCTGCGGCACACGTTTCCCTAGGGAGCGAGGGAGGGCGGGGCAGCCACCCTCCTGCGCCGCCAAATACGCAGTTAACAGGCGTTCCGCGTTGCTTCCGCGACTGGCTGTTAGCCGACCCTCGCACTTGCCCTCCATTAAGTCTTACAGG
>NW_007247466.1:194837-196018 GCF_000164805.1 Carlito syrichta
TCCCCCCACGCCCCTACGACATTTGAGGACGGTTGTAATGTTCTGATCTGAACGAGGGTGGTCCTTGACTTTCCCAAGCGACGTGCGTTTCTGCCACGCGCGTATGACGCAGAAACTTTCCCGGGTCAGACTCTCCCAGCGCCGGCTTGTACGCGCGATGGGATCTACGACTCTGTGTCCCGAGATGCGTTTACTCTTCCCTGAACAACCGCACTCCCTCCGTCACCTTTTCTAAGCGGGGGCTTGGCTACTCACCCTGGGCGCTCGGCTGCCCGCTCTGCGCGCTGCCGTTCTTGGGTCCTGAGGTTCCAAATCTGCATAGCGCATCCTCCTCAGTCTCACAGCGGAGGGATCGAGTGGGAGCGAGGCAAGCCCGAAGACTTGGAGCGGGGAGGTGTCTAGCCCCGCTAGGATACGGGGAAAGGGATGAGCCCTTTTAGCCCCCAGCAAAGCGCCCAGAGCCGCGGCGCGCAGAGTGTGTTGTTGAGATTGTTTGGGGGTGGGCGGAGACGGCCGTTTGGCGAAGGGGGGGTGGGGTGCTGCGGTGAGTCATCACTGCCCCAAGACCTGGGGCCTGAGCGCCGGAATCCTTCGGGTGGTTAAAAGGTTACGGCCAGGATGGGCAGAAGTCAGGCGTCTGAGCCCAGAGTATCAGAGCGCCCCCAGATTTCAAGATAGTAACCCCCAATTCCAGGACTGTACGGATAGGGCTGCGTGTGTACGTCAAGTTTGTAAACAGTCTTTACTCCTCCTCTCTCCCCGCCTCCACACCCGCCGAAGCCGAGTGGCCCCAGCAGTTGTATAAATATTTTGCTGCGCAGGACCTTAATTCCCATTGGTAGTTTTAGGTGGTAAAGCGCACACGGTCTCTTTGGGAACTGAGAAGTGGGGTTCCAGAAACTACTATCTGGACTGTGAGAACCCCATTTGTATTGCATTTAATTTGCAAACTGCCTCTTTTGGAGGGAAGGGCCCGCATACGTCTTAAAGATATGCGCCCTGTTCTTAAGCCATTAATCCAGCTCCAAGTCCCTGCCCCTTTGTCTTCCTTCTAAAATTTATCTCCTAGCCGGGCTCGGTGGCTCAGCCTGTAATCCCGAGGCTGAGGTGAGTGGATTGCGTGAGCCCGCGGGTTCGAGACCCGCCTGGGCAACTTGGCGAGCCCTCATCTCTACAATAAA